>NW_010107301.1:8254-28200 GCF_000699245.1 Pterocles gutturalis | reverse complement strand
GCACGCGTGGGCCTCTCGGTGTCTTTCCCCCGCTTCCAGCCGCCCCAGGTTCTACAGGTGACATCGGTTCCTCTTCTCGCTCTTCACCCGTCCTCGTTGCCCTCCTTTCTGTGTTTAAAATAATTTTCCTTTAATAAAACAGGAGAATTTCACCCCACTCTGCTGAGCTGCTTTTTTTCTCCCCCCGGTGTCTTTCCCCGCTGCCTTCCTGCGGCCGTGCCCGTGCCCATGTGCCATTAGCCTGCCTCCGGCTGAAGCTCCTTCAGCTTCTCCGCGCTTGGGTTTGCTCCAGCAGCGCTCACCTTTTCCAGGGCAACCGGCGGCGTTTCGACCCGCCAGGGTTCAGGTGAAGTTGTGGTGGGGGGGAATTGCACTGCAGGAGAGTCTGGGTCGTGACAGTTGTGATGATGGTCTCGTTTTTATACATGTCATCCTGCTCGTTTAGAAATGAAGTGAAACTCCTCACTGTTGGGCTCTTTTGCACTTGACTAATTTCTCAAGAACAGAAGTAAAATGAACCAAAAAAGACGCCTCCACGTGAGTGGAAAGATGTGATGGTTAAAAGTCCTCCCAATGTTGGAAGTCTGGAAATGTGGAGGACAGCTGGAAAAGGCTTAAACACCACTTTCCTATATATCTGTAATAATGAGTGTCTGGCAAAGGATGACAGGAAAGCGGTTTTATTTCTGACAAGACCTATTTAAGAAGCACTTCATATTTTTAGTCATTTTCAAGTAACTCAAGAGGAGGCCAGCTATGAAACTGAATTTACTTCAGTCCGAGTAAAAGGGAAATGTACCAGTAACACGCTTTCAGGCAGAGCACAGAAATGAAGATAAAGCATCTGAAAGGGATGTTGTTAGGGGGGACTGAGCCCCAGCAAAGAGATTGATTTCAAGACTAAGGTAAAATCTCTGAAAAAGAACTTAGCTGAGGAAAACCTGCATCATGCCAGAGCTTATGGAGCGTAGATAGCTCTCTCGTAGCATTAGCGCTGACACACCATGTGAAGTGACACGTGAGACAGAAAAGCACGTTGAGTGTAATAGAATGGTCCACAAAAAGTAGCATGTGGAGGTTTTTTTTTACTTTTTGGCATGGAAGACAGGCTAAGATAATGATTTGGATTTGGAAGGAGATTGAAGAACTGTGAATTGCTACATCACTTGTAAGATTTCTCTCTTGGATCCAAAGACCTTCAAAATATTAACTGTAAGACTCATTTTTAAAGGGTGGAGGTATTTGGGAAAAAAACTCACTGAATTTATTTGTGCATGAAAAAGACACTGGGTTATGAATTACCTTTGAGAGCCAGATGGAAACTAAGACAGTGGTCCAGTCAGCAAACAAAAGTGTTGAGAAGCAGTGAGGAAAAACTTTTAAAGTTTTTGACAGGTCATATGGGAGTCAGAACTGATTCAGAGCAACAGGACATAAAATTAAATGTAAATAGAGGTTGGAACAAAACTAATTGTTAAATGAAGTCATCAAAAAGAAAACACTAAAGGAAAATGATCCTCATTCTTAACCTGTTTCTATGGCAAAGCCCATGGAATTATTCAGACACTGAAGTAATAGCCTGTAGAGTAGAAGGAGAATCGGCAAAGTACTGTTTTGTCGATTTTAAAATTGGAATGGTTTAATGATTTATATTCAAAATGCATGTTACAGAATCTGATATAGAAATTACTGGAACAAAAGACAACTTATGGCTAAAATGAAGCAGGTGTTTTAGAAGGGTATGGAGCCTTCATGCTGTGGCTAAGATACAACACTTCTTTGGTCTCTGGAGGGATTATTTGTGCTCAAAAAATAGAGACTTGCTCCTTTTTTTCTAGCCTCAAAATTACAGTATGCTATTTAACATTTGGAAAGTTTTGAGACACTCCCAAAATTTCTCCAGTATCATGACAAAATTGGAGGCACTGCAGTGGAATGTGCACGTGCTCGCTGTTCATGCCTGACTCGTTTGACTGCATGGTCTCTGTCCATCCAGTCATATGATGAAAATACATTGTAGTAGAATATGAGTTTCGCAGTGAAGATACTTGCAAACATCTACCTATATTTGAAAATTAATGCACTGTTAGCCTGCATTCAAATTAGGATTGGGAAACTTAATATCATAGATTATTTGAGTGCATTAATGCAACTTAGTAACATTAGACATCAGAAACCAACCATTAGAGATCTTGATACTCAACATAAAGAGAAATTGTTCTTCCTCATAGTCCTCTAAAATGCTAACTGTATGTATGGTTGTTCTTCCAAATTATCAGATATTTGAATGTTATTTATATTTACCTTTAAATGGGTGCTAAAAGTCTCTCGTAACATGCTGTCATTCATAGCACTACCTTTTTTTTAGAGTGTGACTCTGAGGACAGATTTATTTTCCATGCTCAGGTGACATTGTGGTCACGTACTCCAAACACCTCACTCAAAATGTGTGTAAAATGACATTTTGATTTCACATTGCAAAACCTTTGCTTCCCAAGAGGTTGAGAAGTTTTACATTTAGACATTCAGAATCCCCAAACTATTATGAAAAGTTTTCTAGAATCTGTTCTGATAGGGATCCCAAATTAAATTATAGAGAAACATAAGGTACATTTGACAGAGCTGATCTGAAAATGTGAAGTTGTCAGTTCATAGTCACATGGCTCTGCCAACTGAAAAGTAACATTATTGCAGATTGGCACAAAACTGGTATTCTGCACAATATTTTATATTACTATATGGATTTTGACAAATGCGTATGCTAAATGGTAGCCCTAAAAGCTAGCAAGCAAGAAATTACCAATCTCTTGTACAGTATTATATGCAAAAGATAATAATGTTACAGAACATTACATTCCATATTCTGTAAATCAGTTTCAAAGAATATTTTTCAGATACTCCTCAGATGATATTTCATTATAATGACCATATAAAGGGTGGGACCATTGTTGTCAGTTGTACCCTACAGAAAAACTTCAGATCCGTTTTTAGATGTAGAAAACTGGTTTATATTTTTATACATCAAAAAGCTGACATTTGTCATATTGCATCTTATTTATCATGTCATGGCTGTAAATTGGACACAGGCACAGAAAAATCTGTGTTTAAGTATTTTCATATTTTAGTGTAAATTACTGTTTGTACTGTGATTCCAATTTTTTTGGCATATGTTTCTTTCCACTGAAGATTTATTTGCAGATGTGTGGACTCACTGGTTAAAAGATGTACTAGATTTCATCTTGTGAGCAACTAAAGTAGAACCATTGTAAGAAAACGAACGTTTTTAATATTCATAAGTAAGATGTAGTCTCACAATTGCTTTTCCATAGCTTGAAGTCATGCTTCAGATATCTTAATATAGTTGGTCTTTTTTCTTTTACTTGGCAAGCTGGGAGAACAATTTAAATTTGGTAGGAGTGTTATCACAGACGATATACTAGTGATCTTGTATGAGATCTTACAAGTTCTATTCATGTTCTTCCATCAGATAACTGAATTCAGGGAAGTTCTAGAACATGAGTATTACTGCATTTAAGTTCAGTTAAGTGAGATTTGTAAGGAGAGATAATATATTTTATGTCAGGTGCTGAGAAGGCAAGCAGTGGGTTTATAAGCTTTTCACGAGTTCTGACAAAGAAGCAGAAAACTCCACATTTTAATAATCAATCTTTGACCTAGGGAAAGTTAGGAAGTTTCACGAGAAATTGTATTAGTGCCATAAAGTGGGATCAGCAAGGTGAAAGCAAGATTGGGTTGCTAACTATTGTGAACTCTAATCTGCTGAATATTTGCTTATGCCTTTGATCATGGTGAGCTATTTGAAAGTTAGATGGGAAAAATAAGGATTAATTTCTCCAAGGGTATAGGTTTAATGACTTTCCATATCAGCGTGAGGGTAGCGTCATGTAAGATGTGTGTGTGCGTGGTTGATGATAGTTTTCTTTTTGTACTGTAGCAAGTTTGTATACGTAATTCACATGGTGTTTATTTCCACAGTGACTGTTGGGTGAAAGGTGCCGATGAGGTATATAATGTGTATTCCTTACAGAGGAGATGAGGGATGCAGGTTTTGCTCTGTTTTGGATGATGGCTGGTGTTGTAGAAGCAATGTGTTTTAGGTCAGTGGCGTTCTTGCATTTAGTCATTTGGTGGATATTAAGAGTATGGCCATTATGGTATCCAAGGAGTTGATGTTGATCCAGTTTGAAGAAAGGTGACTAGAGATTTTGCAGCAGAAATGGAAGAGAGCGCCCTAGCTTTCACTCCAGATATAGCTTCAGGACAGTATTGATGTAATTACTTAAACAAAATATTAAACTCCTTGTGCAAGCGTGTTGTCCTTGTGTGTGTATTTGTGCCCATGTTCTGAATTAACTAGTACTGGCTCAGAATGGCCTTTCTGGATGAGGAGGTAGATATATTGGCCTAGGCCTTGTAGAAGATTCAGTTGGACTGGGATGCTGTTCTGGTTTGAGATGGTAGACAAGTCTGATGCTTTGAAACAAACCTTTTCCAGTATCTCTTTTGGTACTGTGCATTGGAGGGGCTGGTATTGACATAGATCATGTTTATAACCAACATTTAGGTACCTAACCTGTCAGTAACTTTTGAACTAAAATAAGTACATAAATGTAGTATTTATGACACCTATAGGATATTTCAGGTTGTTTTTTTTATTTTCTGTTTCTGCTAGCTGTAAAGTTTACATTAAGAACAATTCTAAACTGCTTAATATTAATGAAAGAATGCATATATTAGTACACTTTTAGTCAACAAAGGTGTCTTTTTGTAGACTTGTTATGCGACAGTGACATGTTTTTGTGAATTTCGTTGCTATCCTGTTATGTGGAGGAAGAATGACAGTATTTCTTCTCATACGTCTGAGTATCTGATGTCACTGTAATGATAGAAAGCATTTTTTTTCCACTGGTGATACAGTTCTGTGTATTTAAAATACAAAGATCAATGAAAAACACCCAATATCTAGACAGACATTTTGAAAAAATATTGCTTAGGTAGCAAAATGTAGTTGATAGATGTGTAATACACATGTATGGAAATGAAAATTACAAAAATAAAATTTTATTCAGATGTTTCTCGTGCATTTCACGTGTGCTGAAGAAATATTTTGTAACAGGATGACATTCCAATGTATTTTCAAAACTCCTTTATTTCATATAATATTATGTCATTAAGAAAATAAATTAATTCTGGGGAAAAGGTTTTTGCTTGACTGATTTTTGTTTTGTTTTGTCATACAAGATTGTCCAGTATATTCAGAAATGTGTACCAGTTGCTAAAAAGGTTATGTGTTTCATTGTTATGTGCTCCAGTTGTCTAAAATGCAAAAAAAACCCAAACCAAAACCACCAAACCCCATACTGGTCTCTGAGGAAATAAAATGTGGAGATGAAGAACGACATAAATGTATATTAGAATGAGCTGGATTTTTCTGAAGTGTGTTATACCAAATACTATACTAATTCACAGAGGTCATAATGTACATGAAACAAAGTGGAACACCAATCAACAAAAATAGATTTCTTCTTCACCTGGCAAAACTGCTGAATGTCTGGCTGGTCAAAATATCCCTCTGCCCCTTTTAACTTAATGTCTCATCTCTATCGCTTTCTCGATAATTGTTGGCCTATACTTGCTTGTTAAGTCTCTTTTTAAACCTTGTTCTTTTTCTTGACAGATTAGTGATTTTCCCCCACTGCATCAAACCTACAGATTTCTATGCATTTTTACTGATTCAGGCTACATTCATTTTGTGAATGCCTAAATTTTATGGTATGCTGTTCATTCCCGGAAAATCTAAAATAAGTTAAATGACTGCACATCCCTTAAAAATAAATAAACTACAGTTTTTCTTCTTCAGCAATAACTCAAGCTGTGACAGTTTCTTGTCAGAATTCCTTGCGTGTCATTTATCCAGCAGAAAGCAAAAATACTATTTGTGTATAGATATTCCCATCCTTTTATGGTTGCTGAAACTTTTTTTTGGAAAAAAAAGCAATTCTACTATTCTGTCCAAAAGTGTGTGATTACCTTATGCCATTATATTAGTCTCTTCCATTATTTGCTTAATTTGAAGTTATTGTCAAAAAGGAGCTTTATTTTTCTTCAGTCATTTCAAAATGCACACGTCTAATTTATTGTCTTTCTGTACCATATGTTACAAAGACTTTAGAAAGCAAAATTACACCTTCTCCCTAAAACCTTTGCAGTCCTTATTCTGTGTTAGTATTTCTCTTTTTTTCTGTTCTCTAGTAGCATGTTACACCCTTATTCTTCATGAAGTTTCACTAACTAAAAGTTTCTGGATGTTCATAATTTCAAGTAAGGAAGTCACATATAGAGAAATATGCCTTTCTTTTTTGATTTTGTAGTAGAGAGGAGTAGAGTGAGAAGTGCCGTGCAGACATTGGAATAATATTAATTCTGATCATAGCTTAGACAATGTTTATTCTCTCTTAGGTCCAGTGTTTGTTTGCTGGACTCATGCCTTTGTAGTGTAACACTGTGAAAACTGACATGTTGACACCGTTGGGACTGTTTTCAATAAATTGTATTCTGTGCATAACCAGTAATTGTGGTAATGCAAGAAAATTAAGAGCATTAGAGATGAGGTCTGTAAAAACAGTTGTATCTGTTGCCGTGCAGGTGGGTAGGCCAGATTCAGGAGAGCTACTGTGCTGTCTGTGCATGTGGTCAATATCTGCCCATGAAACAAAAGGCAAACCAGGAGACATTTTCTAAATCTTTGTAAGTTTGCTGGACTTGCTAGTTTTTTTTATATTCTAAAAGAATTACAAATATTTAAAACTTATTAGCAAAACTGTATAGAATTCACAGTAGTTTTAGCTAAATAGAGAGGAAGTAGACAATACAAAACAATCTCTGAATTAATAAATTATTCATACCAATATGTTTCACTTAAAAATAAATGTAGATTTTTGGAACTAAGAACAAAGTAACACCAAACTGAAGCATTTCATCCTGAGTCAAACAAAATATGAATTGGAATCTAACTTTGGCTCATCCCTGTTTGGTAATTAAAATTTATTTAATTCTTCCAGCAGATTCACCAGCTACAAAGCAGTTTGGAAAGTACATTGATATAGTGATTGGAAATCAAAACATTTTATATATTGAGCACCTGTATTTCTTAAAAAATCAAGTAGTCTGTATTGTCAGATGGGGGTGACTAGGAAATGCATAATGAGCAAGTTTGTAAACAAAGAGAAGTGATAATGTTGACTGAATTCTCTTGTTGATTACACCAAAGTAGCTCTGCTAAAACAATTGATTTTTTTTCCACATTTACACTAGTTCAGCTAAGAGCAGAACTGAACCTCAGTTCTGAAGGGGGAATACAGCTGAAGAAAAATAATGAGTTTTCCCACTTATGGAAGAAAAATTAATGGTTACTTCTGTCTGATGCTAAGTATTTATTGCTTGCAGTTCTCTGTCAGCACTATTACAAAGACATCAATCATGGTTTACAGAAATCTTTTTCTTTTCTGGACAGATGATGACACGTTTTCCAATGTGTTCTGTGAAAACTCTAAGAAACTTATCAATGTACATTTGTTTGCCCTGGCTGCTAAGTATTATTCTTTGTCCAGCCTTGGAGTGTGTACCCCATTAGAAGACCTACTTGAAGCACTGAGAGGAGACAATCAAGGAACAACAGGTATTTTTACATTTTTATTTAAATATTTTCTTCTTCACAATAGGACCTGCAGAGTTTTGGTTTTGGAGGGTGGTTTGTTGTTTTGCTGTGGTTTTTTTTTTTTTTTTTTTCTGACATGCTGCTCACTTCGATTTTCATTTGTTCCTAGATAGCTTCTTCATTGCCTTTGTTTATAAAATAGATTATCTTGCTAAAATTTGAGTAGAGGGGTCACAGCATTCATTACCTATAGACCCCTCCTGAGATTCAGTTTTAAAGGGCATGAAATAGACAAGCAGGCACATCATTATTTGGTTTGTTTTTCTTCTCCCTGAGCGGCACAAATCATGGTCGCTATTCTTGCTTTTTTTTAAGTCTCACATTAAATCTGGCAAGTGGGTTTTCCTGTTACATCGTTTGTTTAATATTAAATATGTGCTTTGGTATTTAGCTGAGTATGGCCCAATAAGTGGCATTTATTCTTACTTGGACTGCTGTAATTTTCACTGAAAATGTGCTCTTCATGGAGTCCTCAGTCTTTATAGATTTGTCACTGTCTTTCAGATTTCTCATTAGTTTTTCGGAGATAGACTGAGCAGTTCTCTGCCTTTGCCTTCTAGTGTGTTTTATCTCTATAATACATTAAAACTCTGACATTTCCTATCCTAAGTGATAGCACCATGATATATGTTGGGCATCTCTCCCATTTTCTACAGCAATCTTCTCTTTCCAATTTTACCATTTTCCATGGTTGACTCCCCAGTTTTTCATTTCATCAGGAATACTAAAATGCCGTGGCTAAGATAGTCTTAATGGTTTGTTGTGCATTGGTCTTACTTTCTGGCTTCTTCCTTGTGCTCTTCATTCATCTGAAGCCCTTTTTCCTTGTTTGACGACTGTATGCTGCTTTTCTTCCACTTGCTTTTTAGCTCTTCTTTTTTATTATGCTCAGACTTAACTCTGTATTTCAGAAAATATATTAATTCCCTGACATACTAAAGCTTGCAAGTCAAGAGAAGAGTAAGTTTGAGAAAATTGGCAACTTTACGATGGCTTTGGTCGTTTTCTGAAATCAGGATAAATCCATTTATGTTTTAGATGTTTTAAATACATTTTCTAAGTCAAACATACTTATGAGCCTATTCCCACAGTTTGCATACTTGCATAGTTCTCCAACTTCTTCACCATCTTAATGTATACATATTGCTATCCTTCCTTGGAATAATTGGTAGGCACAAATATTTAAGCGTATTGTGGACACAGCTACTCAGAACGGAGCTCTGAGTCTAAAGGGCTTTCTCTGTTGCTTTCTAACGAAGGTCACAGTGGTCCTTATTGCACCATCAGTTGCTTCCAGTGAGTACACGGGGTCCAGAAGAGCCTGGCGCAAGGAGAGGAATCCAGCAGAGAAAATTTCCTTCGGTACAGGCTTCACATCTGATATAAAAAGTGAGGGTTGCTAGAGTACTGGATTAAGAGTACTCTCTACCTTTGCAATGTGTTTATGGCCAAGGTAGCAGTCATGCAGTTACTGTTAGCAAATCCGTCTTTAAATTCTGTGTACTGGAATATCACTCTGCCTCAATGGTTTTTTAGTATATGGTTATCCCCATCCCTCACTCTGGCTTATGGAAAGAAGTCTAAAAATGGTTAAGAAAATTTAGCAGCTGAGGCGATAGATACGACGTATAGGTAGGTATAAGCAAACTATGATTTTTCTACCTGGAACCTCAGCTTTCTAAGTTGGGTCTTGTTTCTGGATTTCTGGATTTCTTCCGTGTTTGAAATCCTTAATTTGTCTTAAGTGCTCTCTGAAATGGTACTTCACACAGCATTACCCAATTCACTGATATTACCCTTTCAAGTTCTTACCGTAGCAAAGAGTAAAAGGTGCAATATGTGGTGATAGTTCAGAGTGACAGTGCAGCTTCAGAGAACAGTCAAACAACTTTTATTTCTGTCAGGAAGTTAAATGTCTATTTCTTCCTGTTCCCATTCTGCTCTTTCTTCTGAAAAGCCTGTCCAGGCACAAAAATGTTCAAATATAAACAAAAAAGGGACCTTTTATGTTTTCATTTTTAATTTTTTTCTGTCTTTTTTTCTTTCATTTGAAATGCTTACACATTAAGCTTTTTTGGGACACCATGTAGGTCTTCATGATTTTAAAGTTTAGGAAAATCTTTACTGAAATGGCAAATGCTTGTTTCTGCTGTTTGTTTTGTTTAAAAGTATTTTAATCTATTTTTTCTTTTGTTGGTTCATAGAGTCTATATTAGATTTTAAGTATTGTCATAACAGTTTATTATAAAAAAACAGATGTATAAGAAATAGAGAGATCCTGTGGGTTTTGTGGAAAAATAGAGAAAACATTAGGTTTCTCATGAGCTCAGTTCAATTCCCCACTCTCTTTTAAAGAAGTAACACTCTTGGCTCTGTTCCCAGCATGATCTGATCAGGGAATGAACATAGTTTTTGCCTAATGATCAGTTTCTGGACAGATGAACGCATACTGTGCAGAAAGCAGAGAATGGGAAAGTATATTAATCTGCCTAGTCATGTAGAAAAAGTCATGTCTTCTAGGAGCATGCTCATCAGTAACGGTCCAGTTTCTTCTGCCATCACTCAGACTTACAAAAATTTCCATCAATTTAACTAGAGCCAAGTCTTCAGTAGTGTTGGCCACCAAAGAGAAATGTGTGGGTTTCTCCCAAGAAAGCGACTTCTGAGCTCCTCCTTTGGTTGGGGGATGTAGAGTTTAGCAAGTGGGTGCTTGGTATTCTGTGCAAGCAGTAAATGTGTGGTAGAGATGGACTCCATCTCATTAATACATTTTCCAGCAACACTGAAAGGAGTGATTTTCTATCATAACGATGTAACAGTTCTATAACCCGTCAATATAAATAAAGAAAATAAAAGTGCATCTTCCTTTGAATTTCCCCAGCATCACTCATAACTTTTATTTGTCTCCCACTTGATATTGTGAGCAAATCTGCAGAATTAACAAGCCATCCTGTGTGACTATTAATTGCGCCTGCCCTTATATTTCATATATATAAAGGTAAATGTGATAACACAAAAATAAATATTTTTTAATGAACAGGAAGAAATAATATATTTTTATAGTAGTAGCTATTGTCTAACATCTGGTCAGGTATTAGATATGCTACATCTTAAAAACTACACTAATAATACTTAGTTTTACAGTGTGTTGAATTTTACTAACTCATCGATAATTCAGAAGTTTAGTCTTGTCATAGTTTAGTGAGTTTTTAATTGAAAATTACTATCCTTAAAATCTAAAAATACTATAGCATATTTTTAGGCTGGTATTTTTTCTGATTGTTCACAAATCTGATCAGAAATCTTTATTATTATTATAGATTGTGTTAATGTGTATTTATTTTCTTAATCTGATACAGTTATCAAAACTGATGAGTTTATGAATAATAAGAAATCACATGAAGTGCAGGTGATGTCAGAGCTGGTAGACAACATAGCAAATTATTGTGGCATAAAGCAGGTAAGAAACCATTTCTTACTGTATGTTACAAATTATTCTCCTTATTGTGTCCAAATACATCATTTTGATATACTGTCATGGCTGTTCTTATTTTTCCTGTAAATAATTGTAGCTAAAGAAGAGCCTTTAGGGCCAAGCTGAGGGACAGTTTTGTTTGCAAATGTATTGTTCCAAAGGAGCTGCCTTTCAGTGAGTCATAATAATTTTATGACTTATGAAAAATTCTAAGAAATTGTAATAATCCTCTATGTGTTGAGCAGCTAAAAATGGTACTGCTTGTTGGTATTCACAGGTATTGCCTTTTTTATTAGTGTTATATTGCTGGCATTGCTTACAATAAGCATCAGCAGAGATGCTTATGGTAGAGAGAGAGCAAAACTTTGTTCTTCTTCTGTCAGACACACAAGAGTGCCACATAGAGACTGTAGCAGAAAATCTGAAAAATTTTGAAAGCCCATCTCATTCTGGTGCAAGAGGTTGAAATTGTTTCTTATTGTTTAATGCTGTTCACCTTTGTTTAACACGGATTGCTATCTATCAACTATGAATTTGTTTTTGACTTTTTTGGTTTGAAGAGAGACCAGATTAAGCAGAGATTTATGTAGCAGAGTGTGCACGAAGTATGTTTGTTAGAACATGTGTGAGATCTGGACACCCAACACCATTATCACACAGCAATTACTCTGTGAATTGGCTGTTTCATCCACCAGGTGGCAAGTTCATTCTTGGATAGTGAAGAATTGCAGGATTCCTTTCTCAAATGTGATTGTAACTTTTTTTTTTTTTTTAACATGTAGTTAACATGTAGATTGCACAGTGCACTAGATCACTGTTGCATTAAAACCTCAAGAGATGCCTACTTATGGATCTGTTGACAAAACACAAGCATCGCAACCATACTTGACTTTTGAGTACTGTATTTCACATTCTATTAGGCAAAAGTACACCAATACCATTTTCTCGGTTTACATACGTGTAACATACAATTTTTCTGTGAGCTTTTTCAATGTTAAATTTGCTTTTACATTCCACGTCTTAGACCTGTGTTGCAGTTTAAATATCTGGGTGAACTGAGTTAGTTTAATCATTTAGATCTCTATAATGCTAGTAACTGGCTAATGTAACTTCATCCTGGCTTTAAACTGTAGATGACTAGTGGCTGTGGACACTGTATTTGATTCCTTTCTCACCTGGGCTGCACTTGTGTTCTGTGCAAGTGGCTGTAAGTGTAAATGGAGACTAATTTCCTCCAGCCTAGTATTCATTCCCACAAAGATTTGTGGAGAACAAACTATATTTGTTTAAAACCAAAAATTAATAAGGTATCTGCCTCAATTTTATGCTGAACATATTCCCTCTGAGCCTTTTTTTTTTTCCCTAAGCAAATATATTTGAGTGTAGTTTAATGTATTGGGTGTGGGTAAGGGGGAAGAGACCACTGCATCTGGGCAGACCAAGGCTGTATTACTGTGGTCTCTGGTATATCTTGTCCCTCTTGTGGTGCCTGGCCTTTGTAATGTGAGAGTGCAAGTTGGCGTGCTCCATACCTGCACCGGGAAGGTGGCTAAAAATTGATGGTGTGGCCAGTCGTGTGCCAGGGTAGAGCAGATGGCCGTGCTCTGCCCACTTGAGTGGTAGCGATGTAGCCGCAGCGTCCCGAGTTGCTGCATGCCACCACCGAAGGCGGGCCCCAAAACTTGGGTTCAGCTCTGAGTTGCTAAAGCTGAACTTGGATTAGGAAGTTGTTTGGCTCGGACCAAGTTTAATTTAAATAATGTAAATGATGCAGTACTCTTGATAGGTTTGGGTCAGGCCTGTGGTGTCCTTGGAAGCAGAGATCAAAACTCTGAATCCTGACTGACCAATGAAGGCAAAGTTTTAGGCAGTCTTCTCCTTGCAACTAGGGTTACCAGGTAAACGGAGAGCTGCAATTAAGGCTAAATATTACTGGATGAGACACAATCAATTTGTGAGCATCTGTGATGGCTGACAGTGGTGGAAGGCGATCTCTGGCAGCTCTTTCCGGAACCAGCTGCGGTGACAAGCTGGGTGCTCTCAACAGCCGTAAAGTGGACATGCTCTGTAAAGAATAGAAATATGGTAGCAGCCGATTTGTGAAAGTAACTTCTTCCATTGTTAGCATGTTCTTCGCCTTGCTTACCTTTTGCTTCAGGCAAGTATTAATCTTTGTGTTGAAGACTTTCATGTCAGAAAAAGCTGTGGGAGGGTGTAGTTTGCTTACAATGCACTACTAAATGTTCTCTGAGTTTGCTGGAAGGTGGTGTTTCATATAGCATTTTCATTTAGGTTTAAATGGTTCCTGTGAGATTCAGGAATGAAAGGAGAGGAAAACCCATATTCAGAGAATAAAAAAGTAGAGCCACCTTAATGACCTAACCTAAGTCCCAGTGTAGCTGGTTACTAACAAAATCTCAAACCAATCATTATTAAAGATCTGTCAATATACTGCAATTTCATGCAGTGATTATGCACTTTTGTCAGATGGCTTGGATGGATTAAGACAAAGGATTATTTTCTATTTGTTTTTTGAAAAAATTGTAACATTTAATGAAAAATATTATTGCAGTATATCACTGAATATGAAGTGCTGTCTGCCCTATATTAACTTTTTTCCATCTTGGTCATAGGCTGTAACAAAATTTATTTGTGCAAAGTTACAAATCCCTAATATATGAAAAGAGCTTTCCAGATCCATTTAAAAAAAAGAGAAAAGGCTCCTTCTCAGTTATTAAAAAAGCGGCTCCTTTTGTTTTGGTTGCCTTTCAACTTAAAAAATATAGGAATTGTAAAATTTTAGGAGAGTTTTTTCCTTATTGATTTTTTTCTATGCTTCTCACAAAACTAAATATATGTGGCATTTAATTAAAAAATCTAGAGCTATGAAAACACAACACATGTTTTACAACAGCACGTGTCCTCAGGGTGTTTCTTTCAGATATTACAGATGACTGACGGATTGAAAAATGCCCTACGTTTCACCTCCATACCCATGATGTATACATCATTATAATGGGTGGTAGAGGATATTACTCTCTTATGGTATTTTATAAGGTAGTATAATAAATAGTAAAATGAGAATAAAAGCAAAAATTTTATTACTACTGTAATCACTTCTAAGTTAATGTTTTGAATTAAAACATCAAAGCAAACTAACTAAAGGGTTTTTTTAAGTTGTTTACTGTCCATTTTAAGCATTGTTCCTGTTGTACAAGTGGAACTTTATTTTATAAAGTTCTTGATTAAACTCTGAAAAGAAGACAGTGATGATTCTTCTTTGTTTAAATGCACATTTGTTTTCTTTAATGTATTTGTGAAAATTTTCCTTAGAAATTGCAGCATGTGCAGCAAGAGTTGCAATGTGTAATGTAAGCATGATATAATTCTGCATTCAGCATCCATTAAATTTGTGATTTCGTGCTGGGAAATGTTGGAATGCTTCTGGAAACAAAGTTCCTGATTGCACTGTGCCAGAAAATGTGTTTAAACATAGTACCCAACTCACTATGGACAAGACCTTTGGAGTTCATTATATCATGGAAATTTCATTTTAAAAGTTCATGCTTGGCAGATACTCTATGGATTGCTGATTACCTTTCCTTATGTAATCAAGGGAAGGTAAAGCAGGGATTAATTTAATGCCGACTATTTGTTTAGCACAAGATCATTGCCGGCTTATTTTTAGTCAAATTTTCCTTTCGTTTTAAAACTATGCTCCTAGTGCTAATTTAACCATATATTACTATTTTCTTTTTTACTTGGAAACAACTAAAAAAACTTTACCCAAACAGCAGTTTGTCTTTACAGCCACCAGAGGTCACATGTAGGAGTTAGGAATAATTCACTCACTGACTCCTGTGTCCAAATGCTGCCTTTCACAGAAATAGTTAAAAACCTTGTAGAAGTGGAGGTGTGCATAGTGTAATAGTAACATCTGTTGCATAAAATAGTGGGTAAGATCATTCCTTGAACACTTTTCTTTCCTTTACTTTTAAATAATCTAGGAAATTATTGGTGATAAATGTGACAAATAAATGATATTATCAAAAAGTATGCTTAGATTGTATCAATTCTATTTCATTAAATTCACTTCGGTACTGATTTCATTCAAAAATTGGAGGATTGTAGCATGCCTAGATGGCAAATATGCAGTAATATCACTTGACAAGTGCAGATGAGAAAGCCGTGTGCAGCCTGGGTAAACACTTCTTACCTAATAGACTGTGTTCTCCACTGTTTTTTGTAGGTTTTAGTGACATTGGTTCCAATTTTTCTTTCTAATTCCATGGCTGTACAAATATTTAACCTAGAACAAGGAATAAATATTTTTCATTTCAGTAAGAGTACTGACTATTCTTACCTGGTGAAAAACTATGCAGTTGAGTTTAAGATGGATCCCTGTAGTGTATGGTGGTATTTGGATTTACAAATATCATTGTAAACTTTCTTATGAGCATGTGACAGACCAAGAACAAGACATAGATGTTCTTGAATCAAACACTTTCAGGAGCATCTGCAAAGTAATTGTATCTAGTCAATGTAATTTTTGTTAGATACCAGAACAGAAGTGAACATTATCATTTTCTTTCTTAGAGAAATGTTACTTTGCCTATTCTTGTAAAATATTTTGTTATCTGTTCGTTACAAGTCAAAACACACATGATATAAAGCTATGATTATGTACTCAAAGGTCCCAGGTTACCCTTGTTTCTGCTGCTACTCTGTATAGTATTTTCCCTCCTGTGTTATATCAGTCACTGCAGTAGCACATGCTGTCAGCTAAGAGACAAACTAAACTGTCAGCTGCTTATCCCCTCCATTCACTCCTTCCTCCAGAACAGAGAGTGGAAAGCACATGACATATAAGCCCCTTTGTATTATTACAAGAGCATTCTTATGTTAGTCAAAGCTGTATGGATCATTTGCATGGAATGGGAAGATGGTATAAATAAACATGCTGACATAAAAGGGGGTATTAATATCACCTGTCTTTAGGTCACATCTGAAGTGGTTAAGTTAGGCACCAAATCTGAAGATTCTTATTTCTGTACACCAAGTGATAGTAGACTCCTCAGTATGGGAGTTAGGTGCCTAAAGCTATATACTCCGAATGGTTTCTCTGCTGACTCAATATCTTGACTCAGTTTAGCAAGGGCAGGTAGTGTTGTTGGTGGTTTATTGTTATTTTCTTTAGCAGAAGGAAGCTCTGTGTCAAAAAATACACTGAAAGTCTTTCCCAGAAGAGTCGGGGTGTGTGCATTGCATAAGCATTGCAGTGTCTGTTCTCTGTAGCAAACTAGTTAAGACTTAGTTCTCTGTTTTAAAGCCAGAAGGTGGATCAACAAAGCAAATTAACTAAATATATCAGGAGGGATAACTGATCAAGTAATTAAATCCATGCTTAAATTTTTAGGGAATTATTTTTCATTTGTTTGAATTGTGTCTTGTTAATCATTAATGTAGTGATTTTTTTTCCCCCCCCCCCATGATCTAGGTGATTGATATAGGTTCTGGGAAAGGCTACCTGAGTTCATTTTTGTCCATGCAATATAACTTAAAAGTTTATGGAATTGACTCCTCAAACACCAACACTAATGGTGCTCATGAAAGGAACAGAAAATTGAAGAAACACTGGAGAGCATATCAGAGTCGAGGAAGAGCAAACCTTGAAAGTCAGAGGTTGGAAAAGGCAAATAACAGGCCAGTGGAAAGTGAAATTCCATGTAAAGCAATTGCTGAAGAGCCCTTGAATAGTGACAGCAATCTTCAAAGTCAGGACCAAGTGACTATCCAAGATTTAGTTCCTTCTTGTGGTTTCACAGAAATAGCTACATCTGAAATCAGCAAGCAAACTGGAGTTGACTTGGTGGCTTGTACACAGTCTGATGAGAGCAAACTTTCTGAAGAGGTTCCTGATATTCTAGATGTACTGCCTGCTGATGCTGTAGAAGTTTTTTCTTCATCTCAGTGTAACTGTGGGGAACTTTGTGAAGAGGAGAAGGTGCAAAGAAGAATGGCATCTCTCAAGGCTAAAGCGAACAAGTCAAGTGAATCAAATCTGTATTTTCCATTGACCTCTTGCATCACTGCAGAAACAGAACTCAGTGACATCATAACAGATCTGGAGGTTATTTTACTAATATTTGAAGTAGATTGTCCATTGTTTTTATATTGCCATATTCAGATGTACATAGTGTTTGCTGAGTGTACAGAGTGCTGTCAGTGGTGTAAATGAATATTCTGACCCAATAATGTTTTTCAGACAGTTAGCAGAAGTGTGTCTAGCAGATACAGATTGTTTTTCTATTTTAATATATGTGTTGGGATTATTTTGAATATGTAAAGCAGCCTTTAGAATTTATGGTGTAGATAATAATCGGCTGTCAAAGTTAACAGCATGCATACTAGCACATTCAGGTATTTTGCAATTGTGGTTATAGATAACATCTAATTATTATTAAAAGAGTTATATTTACCAGGTAGATGGCTGTATTAAGCACTGAAATTTCAATTTTCCTGAAATTTTTAATTTTTTAAGTTTTATATTTTTGTGATTTCAGTTAAATTTTGAAGGCATAGGAGAATTTTTGTATGGTAAGCAACATAAAGAGCTTGCAAAGAGCCCTCTCTGCAAATAATATTTCTATATTTTGACTTTTGACAGTTACTTTAAGTTCATTTAGTAATATATTAGCTGACGGGGGTTGTGTCTACAGAAACAAGGCCAAGCTCAGCTGTGCAAAGACAGCGGCACAAGTCTAGAAGCTGTACGTCTGTTTAGTTCCTATGCCTGAGCTAACGTACATTGATTGGGTAGATATACTCAGTCTTCCGCGGAAAGGTGAAAACTTGCCTTTGTTCAGTAGTAACTGAACTGTTATATTCAGAGGTGTAATTCATCTCTGACTCAAGATCATAGGTTTGCGCTGATGGCCCTATAACTTGAGCTAATAAATCCTACTAAGTATCTGAGAACATGTGGAGCAAGATCATGCCTGTCTGCAAAAGACACCCTGAGCAGCAGGGTTTGTTGATGAAGCATATGCCTTTACATTTGCACAGTTGGATTTTGTATTCTCTTAGCATGTAGTTTGTATTATGTTAAAGGTAGAAGAAATCCCATATCGCTGTCTTCCTTTATAAAAAAGCCTTACTGTCAGAAAAGGTAAAAGCTTCATTGTGTTAAAAAATAGTAATAACAAAACTGCACATTATGTGTGGTGAGGATGTGTAATTAAAAAACTTGAAAATGTGCAATCATTTACATGTTTTAAAAGTATTTTGAGAATTTTTAGAAAGAAAATATTTTTTAGAAATAGTTTTACAAATATTTACAATTTTGTATTGTAACCATAAATTTCTTTTTCTCAAATTTTCCTAAGCTGAGGACAAATGGGGGATGGATAAAATTAGGATTTAATGATTTATACTGTAAATTCTGAAATTAATCTGCTGATGAAATATGGGTATAGGAATGCATGTTAGTTTATAGCCCAGGACTAATATTGAGATATCAGATTTTGCTACACTTAAGCGAACAATCCAGAAAGTACTTCCAGTTAAATCCAGGCAACTTTGCTGAAGTCAGTGATGGTCCAGAAGTGTACCTGACACAGACAGACTGCCCCTGTATTGTTCAGAAGTTTTGAGCATCATAATGTGTTTCTTCTGTCTTGCATCTTCCGCTAGTGTTCTCCCAAAAAAAAAATCTCTGTCTTTTCCTGTCCTGGGGTTTAAATGCTGCTGCCCTTGCAAATGCACATCTTCCCTTAGCTTTCAAGCCTTAGTCTTGTTCCACTATTTCTGTAATTGCATGTGGATAAAAGCTTTGTAGAATGGTGAGCTGAAGCTGACCGATAGGAAAAAAGTCTTTAAAAACTAAGCTGGACTGAAACTGAACTTTTGCCACCCAAAAATTTGGGATGCTAAGAAAAGGGGAAGGCAAGCACAGAGAAGCAGCAAGAAGTTGAAGGTGAGAAGGGGGACAGCAAGAATTACAAAAAAAAAACCAAAAAAAAAAAACCCCAAAAAACAAAAAAAACCCAACAACAACAAACCAAAAACAGAAGAAAGAGAAGGTTTTACTATTTCGCACATACATATATTATATAATACAGCTGGGTGAGAAAATCAGATACAGAGCAGAAAAAATGTGCATATAAAGTCAGAATTATTATAGAAGAGTATCCCAGTTGAATGTCTCTGGGCTAATTTCTTTTCGATTACCTGGTTAATAAATAAGTCTGAAATTCAGAGCAACACTGTTTACCATGTAGATTCCAACTAATAATGTCAGAAGGTGAATATCTTGTTATGAATGGTGAGAAGAGGGATAATTTGGATAGAGAAATAGAGGGAAAAGGGAAATTGAGGAAGAGGAAAGTAGGAAGTAGAATGGACAGAAGAGCAGAACAGGTGAAGCTGAAGTACTTTGTGCTATGGAAGAAAATGCCCATTTTTTGTATAGTAGTAGGCACACTGCAAAACCGTGGCAGTTCTACAGTTTTGGAAATAACAAAGCCTGCTCTTCACATTACATCTATATTTAGGAAGTGATTTTCATTTCAGCAATGTAAAAGAGCAGAAATGTCATAGACAGGTCCAGCCAGATTTACAGCAGTGAATCTGAAGTAAGAAAAGGAAGTAGCAGTGGTAGCAATAACAATAACAGGAAAGCTGGGAAAGGCAAGAGAAAATGGCCTGTGTCCAGTTACCATGTCGATGTTCCCT
>NW_010107301.1:0-8223 GCF_000699245.1 Pterocles gutturalis | reverse complement strand
GGGGGGGGCCACTTTTTATCAGGGAGTGTAGTGATAGGACGAGGGGTAACAGTTTTAAGCTGAAAGAGGGTAGATTTAGTTTAGATATTAGGAATAAGTTTTTTACTGTGAGGGTGGTGAGGCACTGGAACAGGGTGCCCAGAGAAGCTGTGGATGCCCCATCCCTGGAGGTGTTCAAGGCCAGGCTGGATGAGGCTTTGAGCAACCTGGTCTGGTGGAGGGTGTCCCTGCCCATGGCAGGGGGGCTGGAGCTAGATGATCTTTAAGGTGCCTTCCAACCCAAACCATTCTATGATTCTATGATAAAACCAGCTACTATTCATAGTCTTGAACTTCTGCTTCCTCATGGCCAGGGGAGGTGGAGTGCAGACATGCATAGTTCCTTACCTGAACAAAGGGATGAGCAGTCCGTCTCTCTGCAGAGGCAGTGCACCATGTTTTCTTAGCACTGAAGAGCTTTTGTTATGCACTGAGAAATTCAACAACAGAACAGCAGGAGTCCTCATGGAGTTGTGTATTTAAACCTTTCAGCTCAATAACCATTTGCAGCATTTGTGGGTTTTGGAGTTTGTTATTGTTACTCGTGCTCTTTCGGTTGAAGAGGGAGATGCTTTATTGTTGCTTTTTTTTTCTTTTTCTTCTCAGGACTGTATGATGGTGGGTCTACATACATGTGGTGATCTTGCTGCAAATACCCTACGAATTTTTACTGCCAAGCCTGAAATAAAAGCAGTTTGCAGTGTAGGCTGCTGCTACCATCTGTTGTCAGAACAGTTTGAAAACCAAGAAGGTAATTCTTCTGAGCTTAACTCGTGGCTGCCAGTTTGCATGTTGAGAGTACTCTGCCTTTTAATTAATAACCTCCTTGTGTTTGTTCCTTTCCAGTGGCTTATTTAGTACTGGTTTTAATTGCATTATGTGGGTCATTCACTCCCAGATGCCCTGTAGCTTTTCTGTTATGCCAGTATTCCTAATATTCCTAGTGAAATTAGGGACATTAATATAGAATGTTTTTATGTGGTTATGAATACATCTGGTTTTATTCCATATCTTCACTTGTAAAATGTGGAGGCTTTTTTAGTTCAATATGTTTTCATCCTTTTGAAATATTTTGTACCAGATTTTGCCATTGGCTGTCTGCATGCAACGTCCATTTATGTTAAATTGTACATATACAACTATGAGCAGAATTAAGTCCTTGTAATGTAAGTTATTACTCCAAAAAACACTCATCTGAGTGCTGTGCTCTGGGGCATTGCCAGTTTAGAACATGTTGGAAATGTACATATATAACAGTTTCTCTTGGGAAGAAAACCTGAAAATTATTTGGGGAATCACACTATAAGCAAATTTTCCTTCAAATGTGGGTTTTTTTTCATTTTTGATGGAAAGTTGTTATCTCTACTTGAAAAGTAAGTTCTGCATAATGAAAAACACTAAGTAGCTGGCTTTCCTGAGAACAAGTGGTATGTAGTCAAGCTGTCTAAATGACCGTCTGCCAAAGTCCTAGAACCTGATCATCATATCAACCAAATTTTAGAGAGGTGTGGATTGGCAAAGTTTATTTCAGCTCTTTTAGGGAGCTTCATGGACAGAAAGGCAGGTGGAACCCAGCTGCTGCTCTTTAACAGTTGGCTGCTCAGGCAGCTAAGGCACAGCTCCAGACTGACCATGACATATAAGCTCTTGCTTGTTTTAATAACCTTTTCATCTTGTTTTTGTCTTGCTCTGCAGCAATTTTAAGAGGTTTTGCAATGTATGTTTCAGTTATTTCACAATACTTCAGATCACCCCAAGAACAAAGAAAAAGAAAATACAGTTGAAATTTCTAACTTACAGAAATGGAATTAGTAAAATCAAACAATTACGTCTGCATCAGAATTTTTAAAAACTATTAACTTTTCAGGCACTTGTCATTAAGTTTGTACGTCTGAAACATTTGGTTGTTTCTTATTATTGCGAAGAGGACACAAATTCCTGTTCTAGCTGTAGGACTACGTTTTCCAGACTAGTGGATGAGATTTTACTAAATTATTGTTACTCAGACACCACCAAAGGATCAGGTGCATGCACCACATGCATGGTGGTAAGAGATACTGCAGTTTCATAGCAGTGTGGAAGTAAAGCCAAATTGCGTGTTGCAGTTTCTAGTTGTTTGATTTTTCCCAGTTTGAAGGATAAAAATTATTCTCAAAGAATAAAAGGAAATGACGGTATTCTTTGTTTTGATTTGTTTTGTTTTGTTTTAGTTTTGGGAAGGAACACATAAGTATTTCCAGTGATGCTCAATTTTTATTTTTTTTACTATTACTATGCGGGTACATATTCTGAAATATAAAGTGCTGTTATATTGCCCTGCAAAATTAATCTACTGTATGGCTTGTTTGTAAATGTGCAGTGGCTGGGTAAGAACACAAGGACCAACAATATCTAAGAGCTAAAATTTCTTCAAAGGGAAAATGGGAGAGATTTAGGAGTATAGCTTGTGTCTATACTTCCTTTGCATGGATTTCAAACTGACAAAGCATTCTAGAGGACTCTAACTAATCAGATGGTATGGATCTGACAATTCACTTGTACAAGAAGTAAACTAGTTTGTCTTGCAGCTGTTTGAGGCAAGTGAATTTTGGTACTACTTCCAAAATGGACCAAATCATAGAGTTGTGATGAAATAATTTAACTTGCAAGTGGCTTTCTGGAGGTCATCTGGTCCAGATCATGGTGCAAGGCAGGGCCAACTTAGATCAGGTTGTTTAGGGTCTTGTCCAGTCATGTTTTGAATATCTCCAAGGGCAATGATTCAGCAGATGATTACAATGTTTGCCCTCACCATTAAGTTTTTTTTTTCTCATATCTATTCAGAATTCAGGGCCAACTTAGATCAGGTTGTTTAGGGTCTTGTCCAGTCATGTTTTGAATATCTCCAAGGGCAATGATTCAGCAGATGATTACAATGTTTGCCCTCACCGTTTTTTTTTTCTCATATCTGTTCAGAATTTGCAGCTCTTGTGCATTATCTATTTTCCAGCTTAATCTTTTCTGTTGCCTTTCCTTTAGGTAGTCAAAGAAAGCAGTTAGATCCCTCCTTGACCTTCTCTGCAGTCCTCTTGCCCCTCTTGCCACCACTGATCTCATTCCAGTAAGTCAGTGTGGTGGGCTGGAGAGCCCAAAGAACTCCAGATACTCTCACTCTCACAAATGCTAAAAAGGGGTAATAATCACATCCCTTAACCTGCAGGCTTCACTGTTAAGTTTCAGAGTCCTACCAATTTTCTACCCACCTTAGAGTCCAGCTGTCTGAGTCATATCTTTCCAATTTGTCTATAAAGATATTAAGGAAACTTGCTGAAAGCCATACTAAAGTAAAACTGTGACTATACTCTCCCCTAGTTCATGGAGACAGTCACTGCATCATAGAAGGCAGTAAGTTTGTCAGTCCCTGGTAAATTCCTGACAGCTATTCTCAATCTCCTTCTTGTTCTTCCTGGGCCTGGGCATGGTTTCCAGGAAAATTTGCTCCATAAGCTTATTGAGAACTGAGCTTAGACTGAAGATGGGTGTGATGGGTTTTTCCGGTCATCAGGAACTTTCCTTGATGGATGTGATTTTTCAAGGATGATAGAGCGTGGCCTTTGTGTGATACCAGGCAGTTGCCTCAGCTTCCTGAAATGCATCCCATCTGGTCACGTGCACTTGTGTATTTCCAGTTTGCTTGTATGGTCCCTGAGCCAGTATGTAATAATCTCTGCTGTAGGTAGTGCTTCACTTGGCCAGGCTCTGACACTAAATTCGGGGAAGCTAGTGGCTAATCTAGGCATCAACCAGAGATTGCAGAGACCTGTGGAAGCCTTATGTAGAGAGACTAGTTTAAGTGTTAGAATGCAGACTTTGAGCTAGATCTCTGGGGTGACTGATAGAATGTCTTCCTAAGAAGCAGAGACAATTGAGTGGAATTTGTTGCAATGTAGGAAATCACTTATTAGTTTGAAATCAGTCCAGTAAGCAAGGGCTTATCTGCAAGGACACAGTGGGAAGTTCTGTTGCAAAGCACTTTATACTTATTTTATCTTGACTTAGTAGCTTCAAGGCTTCGAAGTTTTAAAAAAATGTGTTTTTAAAATGTCATTGATCTATCTTATATTTAAATTATTTTGTGCGCAGTTTAAAAGTGTTTTTATTTTCTTGAGGTGCGCACCCTTAAGGACAAGGTTGACGCAAGTCCACTTCAAGTCTCTTTCCCCCAAAGTAGCACGTTTTCCATCTTTGCTATTTCTTCAACGTAAATGTGGATGGTTGTTCAAATAAGCCTAGTTGAAGCAGATGTGCCAGCTCACAAAAAAGCTGCTGTGGACTGATGGTTGCAATAACTTGAGGTGACTGGGCTGTATGCTGTTTGGCAGTTAAGTTTTATTTAGTACAAAGATCAGTCTTGTTTGAGGCCACTGAAAAATTGCTTTTTCACTTCGTGTTAACTGGAATTAACTTATAGTCATGGGAAGAAGTTTTACCTGTTTCGATGGCTAATGTAGTGTTTATAACTCTGAAGTGGTGACTTGGCAAAATGTCAACAAAATGTTACTAAGCTATTTTTGGCGGGCTGTTGAAACACCTTGGTTACCACAAGTTGGTTTTTGGGTTTTTTTTTGGTCTCTGAGGAGCCGACTCCAGGGAATAATGCCTTACATTTCTCACATATTCTAAAAATAGTAAAGGTATTGCAAGATTGCCTGGTTCAGTTTGCTTTTGGACCTGCTGTTAAGACTTTGGGAGAATCTCTGATGAACGTAGGCATCGGTACTCACAGTCTTGAATATTGCAATCAATATAAAGTGTCCTTCCGTGTGTCTATAAATAAGCTAAATTCTGGAATTTTTTGTAATGGGACTTCCAATTATGCTGGGAATAATTTTGAACTCCTAAGATCATGAAAACTTTTGTTTTGATTTATTAGTAACAACAACAACCAAAAGGTGCTATGTAATGTCAAACTTCAATTAAACTAAAAAAAGTTGAAGCCAGTGACTTTTAACACCTGTCTTTAAATTTCATTGCAAGCAGTACCAAATACTAAATTTCAGTTAATAAGGAATATTATGACAGCTCTTGGAAAATTCAAAGTAGTTTTATTTTTACTTTCTCTAAGGAGAATTGGCTGTTTATGCAGAGATTCTTCTATGGATAAAATGCACTTAGCCATTAGTATAATTGATTCCTTTGGGGTTTTTCTTCACTGTTACTGCATTGGATAGTCAATTGCATCAGAGTAGTAAGGATTTTACTATTTGTTAGAGACTTCTTACATAAACCTATTTACATAGTGAGCTATTATGTCAGTTTTTCTGGAAAAAGTCAATTTGCTAATGATTTTTAGGTTAAAGCAAACTCTGTGCCTCTGTTAGGGAGCCATTCTTAGGATTTTTGGGAGCTGTTTTATCTTACATTCAGCTAATACATTTCTGGGGCAATGTACCAGCTGGACTATGATTATTTCTTAACAGGCAGTAACTTCAAATTTAAGATATTTTCAAAAAGACTTGACTTTCCTTAAAAAGGAATTGATGCGTTCCTGTATTGTGATTCTCTTCCTCCCATCCTCTGTACCAACAAACACATCAGTACCAGTCTAGAAACCAGGGAAATTCTTCAGTTCCTCTGTTTTGAGGAAAAAAACACATGGACATAACTATTGCTAAGGAGCTACTTATTTATAAGTATTTAATAATTTGAAATAAGACATAGCTGTAGTTGTCTAGGTAGTTTCAATGGTAGCTGTCTGATAGAAACCCTTTTTGAGGCTAGTTTGGGTATTGAAAATAGTGAACTCCAGCTTTTGTAAGGGTGTTCTGTGTCAGGTCACTGCTCTAGGATGAAGATACATCCTGAGCAGAGGAGTTCTAGAGTTGTCCTGGAAGCTGTGGAGAGTAGCTGCTCAATAAGGCACTGTGGAAGAAGTCAGCAAACCTTTTGCACGAGAGTAAGAGCCTTGGACACTCAAGTTACATAAATATGAACTTTGACTACCTTTGTTAAGCTCTAACTTTAAAAGTTAGTGAAGATAATGAATTATCGAAATGAAAAGGATGCAAAGGGTGATCAAAATTCACATACAGGATTTTGTCAGATTTGTGAAAACGAAAAAGGCCTGGAATAAGGTGGATTCAGTGGACAAAAGCTTCAAAAATGAATTTTCTAAAGGGTTCCTTACGCAAACATAATGGCATCATATCACTATGTTCCGCTGAAATATGGAAAGGTTAGTCACTGTTTTAGAAGTATTAGAGTACAAATGATTTATGTGTTGCCTAGGTATATTTTCAAAGATGTGCCACAGCCAATGTCTTCAAATAGCTATTACTGATACCATGGCAACGCAGGAAAACACTGCCAAGCAAAAGATCAAAAAGCTTGATTTCCTTTCCAAGGAATCTTTAGATATTGCTGCACAGGGCACATTTCCATGAATTAGTGACAGAGGTAACTAATTATTAAAACCCAGATTTTTTTATCAAAATTGGTGTCCCCCCCAAAAAAAAAGAAATTAAAAAAAATATTAACTAGGTAAGTTTTACTGATGTTAAGTGACAACATTACCTATTGAAGTTATAAAAGTATTTTTCATTAACAGATGTAGCAAAAATATATTCAAACCTGAAACTATCTTGCATTTATAATTTTGTGTATGTGTGCACAGTAAGAGGTTATAATTGAGAAAGCCAAGATTTCTATAATGAGCAGTAACTAAAGCATACCCTAGGTTTGGGTTTTGAAAATTATTTTGATTACAACTGATTCTATTTCCTGAAATGGAAGAACATTTTTCTTCCCCCCTGTCCTACGATCCCCCCAGAAAAATCCTGGTGTTTGTTTTTTTTTTAGGAAAAATACAAACTCAGTGAACTGTGACGTCTTTGGCCAAGGAAGATTTAGTCTTTCCTGTGAAAGAAAAAGGCAATTTAAGTAGTTCCTCTCCTTTTTTTGGAATCCTAGAAGTAGACTGAGATACTACAATTTCATGGAAGACAGATGCTATGGAAGACCTGAAATAGGTTGGGTTATTTGTGTTTCAGTACTACCTTGAGTATACTGAGTTTTGCAGTGCATACAAAGAGACAAAGTAGGCAGTGCATTACAGATTTTGATGAGGGTAATACAGATTACTTTCCACTGAAAAATCTCAAGGGAAGGAAAAATAACATTTAATTCCATTTAATTACAATCTCAGAAGATGCTATCAAGAATTTTATATCATTGTTTGGAATTACTTATTCAACTTAAATAATCTTTACTCAATAATTATTCTGTCTTTGTCCTAGTACTGAAAAGTGCATGCAAGATTTTGGTATCACTTTGTAATATGAATCCTCTAGGATTTCAGAATCGCTAAAGATAACTAATTGTCCCCTGGTTATGATCTAAGCTTAACACTTTTGAATACAGATTTGTTGTAACTTCATTAATATTAATAGAGGGAAATATTGAGTGACATAATTTGCATGTTATTTTTATGACTGAAACACACTAGAAAACAGATGATCACTTAGTTTAAGTTGGCATAAGTCCACTGAGATAGTCACAACTTTAAAATAAGCACCAAACTTTCGTCATATTCATGATGAAACATCCTTAGCTGAGTTTTTCAAAGTACTTAAATACTTGAAATAGCTGAGAATTTTGCAAACTTCTTTCTCTCTCCACTACTACAGGTAATCTTTGCTTTGCTATCAAAGTATGGTTTGATATGTTAATGAATTAGCTTGCTTTCACACTATCTGCTTTATTGGTAGATCTGAAAATATAGTTTTAATGTCTGTATTACTTATATCACCTTATATCACATTCTCAGGCCTTTTTTTTGGCAAATGTGTCATCCATATATGAAAGAAGACCAATTCATTTTTATATAAAATAATATTTTGATAACAAAGTAGAATAAAGACACAAAATTTAACATACAGCCTGGCTTCAGTATCCATAACAGAGACAGGGAAATCATGCAATCTGTTAACAGCAACGGTTCATCTGTTCCAGTATTGTATAAAATCATAGGGAATACATAGCAATACTTCCCCCAAATACTGTCTTTGCTTCCACCATGTTTTGACTTATGAGCTTCTTGAAACAAAGTGGTATATTTGCATGAAATAACCTTTAATGGATTTTTATTCCTTGAATCCTTCAGGAATTCAAGGAATACATATAATATATATAATATAATACATATAT
>NW_010107300.1:0-14366 GCF_000699245.1 Pterocles gutturalis | reverse complement strand
ATTCTGTGATTCTGTGATTCTGTGAGTGATAAAACCCTTCCTTTTTAAAACTGGGTGAAATTTGGTGGTTGAGTTTTGAGAGAGTAAATTAACTGTAAACTAGCCTCTGGTGATGGATACTGTAGAAAAGTGTCATCTAGTATGCTGAACAGCTTTCTGCTCAAAATTTGGAAAATTTGCCTATGGTGTTTCTCAAGCAGTAAAAAACTATAGCTTTCAAAAAGCTGTAATGATAAAAACAGTTGCAAATTAAACAGTAAAGTAGGATGTGCTCAACACTTTCTCATGTCGCTTCTTGCCTTTTAATTAAAATGTAATTTTTAATTAAAATGTTAGTTCAGAAAGCTTATATCTGGGCAGGTATTTCGTTGATAAACAGCAGACTTAAAAATTGGAAGAAAACAGGAATAAAGAAAAACCGTACAGAAGGCTGCACTTGAAGTGTTTTCCAGGGAGGCACGATGGCAGCGGCACAGTATTACAGCTGCGTAGCTTCCTCCCTAGGTCACTCTCCCTGCTGTATTCTCCTCTGTTTGCTTCCACCAGCTTTGATGCTTCATTAAAGATTCATCTTCTGCTCTCCCTCTTTCTCCTTGGGATCCCCACGATCTCCGTGTTTCTCTGAAGTGACGCAGCAGTTACGGATTTCAAGGAATTTAGCTCAGAGGGCACTGCGCTCAGGCAGTAGTGTTAGCTCGAAGGAAACGACGCGTTTCGGTGGAAGCCAAGAACAGGAATAAAACCCGCCGGGTTTTTGCTCAGTTTCTGTGATGATGAGGGCTGTGCAGGCTGGACGCCTTTCCTGTCCTGAAGCTGGCGGAACAGCGTGACTCCCAGGCATCCCACAGGGCTGGTGCAGCAGGTATTTAGCTCCTCAGCACACATGTTTTGTTAGGATCCTACTTCCAACCCATACAGCTGGAGACGGTGTTTCAAGGCACGTGCCTGGGAAGGGTCAGCCCATTGGGTGATTTGTGCTCATCTTCAACACAAAGGAGCATTTCTCTGCTGCTTGGAGAATGGGATGTGTCCAAAAGATCTGGCAGGAAGCAGATGGAAAGGGCTGTGCGGAGCAGAGCAGCTCTGCTGTTTCACTGGGGGCTCTTAGGTGGGGGCCTTGGAGAAAGGGACCAGAGCTGCACAGTTGTCACTGGTTGTCATCCACCTCTCCTGCCTGGTGATGGCTCACCGGGAGCAGGAGCAGAAGTTACTCCTGACTCTTGTGTAGGATTTCTGCTCCACATCACAGCTTTCTCTACAGCAGCGCTAGCTTGCTCATTTGCCTTCTCAAATCAGATTAATTTTCCGTTTTAACAAAGTGCTGCCATTCTGTGAATCGGCCGTAATCTCATCGCGGTGGAGGTGCGTACTCCATAACCCAGACACCTTGGTGATGGGCAGGAGCGAGAAGCCTCTGCCAGTGCCCCATCACAGAATTGCTTTCCCCGGTGCCACCCCGCTCTTCTGAGCGCCTGGGGGGTCTCCATCGCGGGGACGGGTCATTCCACCCCCTGTGCAGCTCCCAGGGCCCTGCTCCAGCCGGTCTCTAGTGCTGCAGGACGCTTTAGTAGCTTTTAAAGCACAGACTGAATGCCCTGACCTGGAAAGGACTCCAGGGGCCCTTCAGCTTCCTTTCTGGCCACCGTGCTGGCTTTGCAAAGCCCTTCGCGCTGTTTCTGTAATCCAAGTGCTTCCTATATGCAGAAGCAGGTTTTCTTCTGTACTGTCTCGGGGCAGTTCTCAGCACTTCTGCTCTTGCTCCTCTTGCATTGTATTGCCTATATACAGTTCCCTGTTTTCTGATTGTGTCTTATTCTCACATTTTTTTAAAGTCAGTGTAAAACGAACTAGTCCTAGACATTAAAAGAGTGACTGTGAATTAGGGCTGGGTAGCCAGCCGGCCAGCCCCTCGGCATCCTCCCTAGTCTCTGTCTCCCTTTTCACCATCGTTTCTCTTGTGCTTGGGTTTAGAACCTGGTTGTTTGGATAGTGCATCATACAGCTCAGTCATTAACTCACCTCTTGTCCCATAATTAAATGTGGTGATAAGACTCTATGGCCAACTTGAGTCTCTTAAAACCTAGGGGGAAGTTTTTTTAGAAACAGTAGAACAGCAGGGGAACTATTGCGTTAACTTGCCTTTCTGTGAAGGAGTTGCTTACCTTTTCAGTTCTGTTTCCTCCTCTTCACACTCACCCCCACCCCCAATTTATAAGTTAAAAAAAAAGCACTTTTTGTAAACATGCTCCAGAATTTTAATTTACTCCTTTGGGGAAATGGAGAGGCATCACAGCATGCACAGTGGCTGAGCTATGCAATGAAAGGGGAATCCATTCCCCCTACTGAGAGGTCACTTCCAGGGAAAAAAATGTTATTTTAAATGCTGACTTAATCATCTGCTTTTGGGGATCAGATTTTCCTGAAACGGCTGCGTGCCCGTGACAATACTGTGCGAGCAGGCAGCGGAGGGGACGTACTGCTGTACCTGTTGCGGGCTGTGTGCTCCAAAGAGTATTTTAATTTAATGGGTTTTAAGCAACATTATTCAAAGATCAACAAAAGGCATACTGTGTTATATGAATAAAAGATTTCCTCTGGATACTTGTTAACCCTACAATGCCGAGCTAATGTAATTGAAGTGCAACCACCTGGCAGGGAGATTTCACAGTCAGCTGCCAGGGAGGGCCCCGGACCGGAGGACCAGGTGTTGTGCTGCGCCTGCCTGATTGTCGCAGAGGAACAAACAGCGTGAGCGTGCCGGCGGCTGGGGCGAGGGGGACGGCTGCCAGCCAGGGACCCCGCTCCCCAGGCTCTGCTCAGGTAGAGCGGGAGTTAGGGGGGCTCACGCGGAATGAAAAGGGGGCAGTCTGAAAGGATTGGCTTGAAATGAAGCCCCCACAAAGCTGTCATGGGCTCACGGTTCACTAAATCAGAGCTGAGAAGATGGTTTTCGATGTGTTGTGTCTGTTACTCAGAGCCCAGTGCCCAGGATCCTGCGCTCAGTCCCTGGGTCTGTTCTGCTTTGGAATATCTACAACAGTGAAAAATATGTCAGATTATAATTTTAAACCTGCCCTTGTCTCTTTTTATTTATTTTTTTTTTTTTTTATTTACAGCTGGGACACCGCCACTGATTTCTTGTTGGCTGTTTTCTAATTTGTTCTTCCTTCCTGTCCTCTAACGTAGAGCAATTTCCCAGCCTGTGTCACTGGAGCAACAAGTACATTTAGCGCTGAGCATCTTGCAAATGGTGTCACTCATAATGGATGTGATAATAACCCCACAGTCACCTATCCCTGTTTGCAATGAGTGTAAATTATCAAGTATAATAGGCCTGAAACTGAGCCATTCAGTGTTAGTCCCAGAAATAAGGAAAAGATCTGTAATAAACTAGAAGGGGCACAATTATTTTGTGTAATTATATTTTGTTCTGCTTGTAGCAGCCTGATCCTTGTTCTCTTATCAAACTGACGGTGATGGTTTATTAACCTTTAGTAGGTGAAAAAATATGATTATAAATTAATCTGAAAAGATTTTTCCCTTAACCAAAGAGCGAGAGTTTGAAGCAGAGATTGCTAGGCCATCAGTTATATCCAGGGCACAGAGGTGATCTTTGTACATGTGTGACGGGAGGCGAAATCCCATACCGGTAAATTCCAGGAATCCCGTGTGTCCGTGCGCTGTCCGCAGCAGCTCAGTGCAGCCTGTCTCACGTGCACACAAAGTCCTTTGGCCGCGGGACAGCGCGCACTTCTAGAAATCAGTGTCATTGCACTCGTTCGAGGGAGGGAAATAATACGTGATGAAAGGCATGTCAGTTTATTTTTTTCTAGACTACGTGTAGATCCTTTATGGATTATCCTCTTTCAAAAATAAATAACAGATATTTGTAAACACTTATCTGCTTCACAGTTTGTAAAATCTTGTATTTTCAGAGAAATTTAAGCTTTCCAAGGATTTACATTTGAAAAATGTTTAATTTTGAAGAGCTGAAAATATCACTATTGAATATCAAGAAATCAAATATATTTTTGCAAGTGATACACTGAATATTATATTGTTACATGCAATGGAGTAGTTCATTCATTACCTCTCATCAGGCTTGCAGTAATTTTTACTCCTTCATTTAAAGCATAGATTCTCCCATCAACAAGATGCAGGTGTGATGCGGGTTGGTTTAGCAGACAGCTTGCTGTTCTCATTGTGGGCAAACCAGATTGATTCAAAACTATCTGAATTACCATTTTTGTTTCGATTTATTTAAAATCAAGAAAGACATTTCCTATTGTTCATGTTCATGTAGATAACAGTGGTCTCCTGACTCATCCTTGGCGTAGATGGACCATAACACTGGTAGCATCTTGCTCAGAAACCTGAAACACAGCCTGTTACCAGCAAAGTTGTAGATTAATATAATCTCAGCTGATTTGTGAGTCTGCAATTGCCAGCCTGCCCTCCTGCCCCAGAAGTTATATTTACAAATACATAATGAGGAGCGGACTCTTCCCTGTTTAATGCAGATTTGTATGGGCAGTTTTATCATCATCTCATCTCGCCGTTCTGCAGGGCTGCATGTTCACCTGTCCGGTAAATTAGCGAGCAGCCTGGTGTGTTGTGGCAGCAGGGTGCTGTACATAAATCACGCCCCGGCGTGCGTGGGACCCGCTGTGAGGAGCATCCTGGTGTCACAGAACCACCTTCCCCAGGCAGTTTTGGTACTCCTCTAGGGAAGAGGCCAGCCAGGTTATGGACAGAGGTTCCGGGGTCTGGCGGGGGCAGCAGGGTGCAGGAGCTGGCCTCAGTGCCCCCAGCCCACGGGGACCCCCTCTGCCGCCCACCCGCCTGCAGGGTTGGTGTGCTCTGCCTGGACTGAAGCGGTGCTGCACGGCGAGGGGAGCCAGACTCCTCAGTTATGTCAGATATTTTGGAAGTGTTTTCCTGCCTTTGCACCGCTTGTCGTCTGTAAGCTGTCAGTAATTATCCCTTTTTCAACTTCCAAAGCATCCAAATTGCTGGAGTGAATGTGCAGGAAAGTATTTTGATAGTTTCTGCGTGCTTTCCCTCATGATTTAAATGTAATGTTGAGACAAAAGTTGACTTCTGAGTTACTGAGGAAGATTTTCTTGCAAGTTACTTAATTGTCTTGTAAGTCTGATGAACAGTTCTCAGGAATCTTGAATTATGAATCTGTCATTATCTCCCTCTTCCCCTGTCTCTGGCTGTTTAATTTTCGAAGCTGAGAATGACTTAGGTTATTGCTGGTACACTCAGGTTTTTTAGTGGTTTTGAGTATGCCGTTATCCTGGGGGGTTCTTACCTGTGTATTCGCTTTGATACTGCTGGATGGAGCTTGCAAAGAGGGACTCTGAGGAAACGCAGTGGCCTGTGCCTGTTCTCAGGGTGTGCTATCCAGCAGAGTGGGCTGAGGATGTGGCGTTTGAATTCTTTTAGAGGCAGTGTACCAGTCTGGTGACACTTCTGACTTCAGGTGAGTGTGCTTGCATTTGGGGAATGTGATGGCAACAAGCGGAGTGAAGTTAAAATATACTGAGAAGGGTATATGTGTGCATGTGTTTAAAGAGACACGCGCCTCTAGGTCTGTATGTATACATTTGTGTGTGTGTGTATTTTCATATGTGCAATGACCAAAGCGTATCAACACATTTTCAAAAACTTTTATAAGCCTCTTGAATGCTCTTATGGCCTATCATTTTAGAATTTTAAGGTATAAGTGATGACCAACAGCATTTTGTCATCAACTGTATCATTAATAAAACAAACTCACAGACCCTGCAGGCAGGTCTGCACCTTTCCTAGAAGTCAGAGGAAAAGCTAGGGAGATCTGGTGCAGGCAGCTGCCTACCCCCGCCAGCAGCTCCTTTGCATTTACAGTGAGAGAACCGCAGCCTGGACTGTGTGGGCACAGGCTGCGCGCACTGCAGAGCGTCCTGCGAGGAGGTGCCCCAGCTGCCCAGGCGGCACCACCTCGGGCTCTGGAGGCTCACGGGATCCCTCTGAGCTCCACCTGGCATTTCATCCCGGGAGGCAGTGCGGATGCTGGCTGAGGGGCTAGCTGGGCTCCCAACACGGGTTCTGGTTTAATAAGCAGGCAGCTGCATTCTGTACCAGCTTTATTTCTGAGTGCCTGAGGGTAACGTATAGGATATTACCGCCATCTAATCGTGAGGTACGAGGCATGAGTCACAGAAACAAGGTCCACAGGAAAGAGAAAATATGCTCTCCTTCCCTCCTGTGTCGAGTCCAAAAGCAATTGCTGTGGCTGCGTAAACCTCCAGGAGCAGCCTGGCATTTAACGAGAAGGCACAAGGCTTTCACTTACTTCACCACCCTGCCGCCTTTATTTTCTGGTTACGGCTCCAAGTAAACATTCCGCTGTCTGCTGCGCGTGTTTTCGGACCAAATCATATTATCTGACTTGTCCAGAGGAAGTTGCAGCCATAGAGGAGAGCCATGTGATAAACAGCTCTCCTAATTCCTGCCTGCCTGCATCACTTATCTCCATCAAGACTATTAATATTTCCAGCATGTAAGCAGTTTCCAACAGCTGTCAAATGCAAACAATAAGCTACCAGAAAAACTGTTTCTGCTTCTCCCCCCGAACTTGTTCCCCCAGTTAGTACACATACATGGCCCAAAGCTAAAGATGCTGAAGTCCAAGACTAACCAAAGGTGTGGATATTTGCGGTCTGCTACAGCTACCAAAAATGGATCCTTTATCTTATGAGAGAGAGAGAGAATTTCTAGCTTTGCAAAAATAAAACAAGAGTTCTACTTCAGATTTTAAAACTATAGAATTCATTTTCATAAAAAAAATTCTAATTGAAGTAACTTTTATGTTTCTAAAGCATATAATTTAGCAGAAGTGTTTTAAAAATACATATTTTTTTTAATTATTAAAACAGGAGAGACAGAAAATCTGTTAAAGAAAAAAAAAAAAAGAGATCTGATTTAGTCTTTAGTTCCTTAACTACAAAATCACCCTGGATAACTTCTAAATATATTTGTCAGTCATTCTGTACCTATGTCCTCTGTAAAATGAAGGTAATAATGCTCACTATCTGTATGGTTTTCTCTCTTCTTAAGTGTAAAAGGTTTGGACATAGCTGTTCTGCTTTGGAAACTAAAAAAAATTAATAGCGTGGATGCAAGGTGCTCCATACAAAGTAGGTGCTGTGCCAGAGCATTCCTCAGCATATTTAATTTCTTTGTGCGGGTGCAGCATATTTGTTTCTCACTTTGCATGTTCTGGTCCTTTAGTTTCCATTAGGTCATCCAACCTACCAGTGAGGGTCTCGCACTTGGAGTACGCTGAATAATGACACCACGTGGCTCGGCCATCTGTAAGCGCTGCATTAATCACAAGCGCGGGTGCACAGTGTCTGTCTGCTGCACGTTCAGACAAGCTGTATTGTGTGATCGCACACACCGGGTCGGACTTTAATTCAATATTTGGTCCACACGTGCTGCAAAAATTAGTGAGTGAACAATTTTCTCCTGAACCTGACCCGCAGGGTGCAATCGGCGGGCTCCGAGAGAGCACCCGCGTCAGGCAGCGGGCACACCTGGTGCCTGCAAACCCGCCACTGACGGTCTGGGGCTTCGGGGTTTGTCGCTCCAAAGCAGCACTGCTGGCTCCTCGAGTCTCCTCTCCTCAGGGTTCAGTCCCTTGGTCGCTTTTTTCTCTGAAGAATGAGAATGACCAATGCCAGCCCCCCAGTGCAAACAGGCTGGTTTTCCCCACCAAGTTTTGGGGAGGCGTTTCAGGCAGTGCAGCATCTGGCTGCATGAGCCCTCGTTTCTGCAGCCGCTGGACTGATACCGCTGCAGTGACGGTGTGTTGGGGAAGGATGTCAGTTCGGTTTTGCAGCTGGTGTTGCATTAGCCTGTCTTTACTGCTGCTGTTACAGGGGGAGGTTTTCAAACGTTCTCAATCTTTTCCCGATAAAAGCTGCCGGGAGTTTTACCATCCTCCCGAAGGGTGGTGTGGGCGACTTCTGACGCTTCTGAAAAATCCTACTGCTGCAGTTCACAAACCAAGAATTACCAGAACACTGCTTTAGTGGGAAAGTACTCATACTGTCAGAAGAAGGCTCCCCCACGTGTACCGCATGTATGCTGTCGTAAAGGTGATACTGAAAGGAAAAGGGGCAGTGCTGGTGTGTGGCGAACAGGGCGTTACCCCGGGTGTTCGAGCAGCCAGTCTGAAGGAACGGGATAAGTGACAAATAATTGAACCTTTGTACTTTTGCCCTTTTTCTAAGATGTCCAAAAGTAACAGCTCATTAGTGGAATCACTGAAATAGGTGCATTTTGTTAGTGTTTGAATAAAATTAAGAGCGCAAGAAAGCACAGGGGAAGCATTGCTCGGTAACATGCGACCTTTCCTCCAGTTACTCATCCCTTGGTGATCACCCCATTTGTGGAACAAGCCAGATAATTGCAGAACACGAACATCGGCAGCTGTACTGACACTGATAAAATGGGACAGCCACAGTGTCATAACCGTCTCTGAAAATACAACCTCGGCATTTGTCTGCTGCAGTCCGGGGCAGCTTTCCTTCTCGACTCGTACGGCGAAGGCTCTGCACCACGGCAGCTCCCGCTCGGTGCGTAGGCAAGGCAGGGCCAGGCTCTGCTTTTAATGAGGTTCTTCTGAAGGTCCCTCTCCTCCTGCAGCCTGCTCTGCCTCGGGGAGACCAGCACCTCTCCTTGACCCCCCGCTCTCCGGGCCTCTCCCACCCCTCTTTAATTTGGCAGTCTCCAGGTTGTTTCCCTGGGTGAGTGCTGTGCTGGAGCAGACAGACAGAAGATAACTCACCCACCGCCCGCAGGAGAGAGAGCCTCCACATCTCTCTGCTTTGGGGCGCTGGGAAGGTGACTTTCAATGAGAGCAGAGCAGCTTCTGTCCCCTTAGGGTGACTCTCAGCACTGGACAGGCAACTCCATGGATACTACCAGAGAAAATACATACTGGGGGAATCATGCCTCAGGGCCAAAAACTTGTGTAACTGAAGTCATGATATTTCTTGCACTACAGAACTTCTTCAGAAATAGCTTCTTGGTGGTTAAATCTTTGATTTACTAGTTAGGGCTTCTGCTGCACTAACTGATAATAGGCAATTATGTCATCATTTTAATTAATTAAAAGATTTTAATCAAAGCCATATCAGTGTGGTGAAGCGTGGAGTACAGCTGCTAAATGGACCTTGGATGTGCAGAGGGCTGACTGCACATGCAGGATGGACAATGCTGTTTTTCTGGGCACGTCTGTGTTTGGTGGTTTGGTGCTGGTTTGTGCATCGCTGTAGTGCTCCGGCTCTGCTGTGCTGGGAGCGATCCCAGTGAGAACAAAGCCGGCGAAGGAGACGAGGTGCATTTCTAACTCTTTCAGCAGAGCAGATATCTGTACAAGCAGGAATACCTGGTAGGTATTGTCTACATTAGAATAAAAAAAGCTTGAGATAAACATGAGTGCCATTAAAGCCCAGAACCGTATTGTATCAGGAAATAACCCATTGGCCTTCCCTCCTGCTGCGAAAGGATCAATCAGCAGTGCTACCAGGTACCTGCTCCCAGGGGCTTCCCGCAAGGGGAAGCAGTAGTAAATTAAGATGAAAGCTTGTTTTCTGCCTTATTCATAATAAATGCAACGTTCTTCCCCGAAGCACTTGGCATGACTCATGTGCCTCGTATTCTGATATCGCAGAGCAGCAGGTGAGTGCTGCTGCCAGGTGGGGGGCTCGCGGCACACCTCGGGCACCGCGCTGCCTGACAGGCACCGGGGCTCTGCATGGCACCGCAGGGGCCAGAGCTGTGTGCCTCGGGGCACCCTCCAGATGATTTTGCTGTTACCGTACTGGATTTCCATGGAGATGGTTTGAAACCAGGTGAAACGTGGTTTTGTTATTGTTTTGTTTCACTTTCCTCTTTAAACCAATTAATGGCGACTGTCTGTAAGGAAACAAATGGATTGCACAGGGAATGTTGGAAAATGCCGTTGCAGCCTGCCATGCTACTTGAAGCCATTACAGGTTATTTTTTATTCTGTGTTATGGCAGGAGCTGAAGCCCCATCTCCCATCAGTCAGGACCAAGGTTCTTTTGTGATCCTGTGCGAAGACCCAGGCCCTGCTGGGGGGAGGGAGGTGGCAGAGCTCCAGACACGGTGCCAAGGCACTGGGCAAACGCTCCACAAATGAGAAATCCATTTGAAAACCTCTCCATAGCTGTCGGTTTTAGTGAGAGTCACATCCCTTGAACACCAGGGTGTTCTGGGCTCCAGCCATCCCCCGTGACTGGAGTTCCCCCCTCGAGCCGCCCCGAACACCACCGTAGAAGAGGGCTGCCTGTCTGTGCAATGCTGCGCTAGGGCTGGCGGAGCAGAGGAAAATGATGCTGCAGAGAGGATGAGCTCTGAGTTTTGCCAGCAGAGCATCATCTGTCCCTTCTGGATAAGGAGGAGGAACAGCAGCCGTGGGACTAGCCAGCCCCGCTCTGCTGAGGGAGAGCGGCGAGCCCTCCCTCCCCCGGCTGCACCCCGGACAGATGGCCTTCTCGGGGGCTGGCCACGGGGCGAGGAAGCCCGTCCCCCTCCCCTCCCACACGAAACCGTTGCTTTGAGTTGGACAGTTACACAGAGGCAGCCTCGCCTCATACGTGTCTGACGTGTGACATTGACCAATTTAAGATATGCATCACTCTGAAAAGTTTTAATCTCGGATGCTTTGGTTTAAAGCAAGCACATCAATCTGCCGCTGTTGACAGGTACAGTTTAATTGCACCTGTTCAGTGAAGGATAGATGTTACTAAAATTCCCCCAAATGTTTTCAGTTAAATTTATGCAGTAGTGACAGTCACTAGACCATAAACGATGGCAAGCCCTATCAAGCATATTGAGTTCCACCCTGAAATTGCCTATCGCAGCACTTTAAAAGCCCAGTGCCTGTGTCCTGTTCAGAGCTTAAGGAGGACAATTAGGTGCTTAAAGGTCATCTACCATCATTTCTGTTATCCTCAATTTCATGGTCCCTGCTTTTTTCTACTTTGGTAAGTCCCAAACACTTAGGTTCTTCTTTGTTTTCAAAACCCCTATCATGGAGGGGGGTTTTGTATCGTTTTTGTAGAACCATCTTTGGTTCTTCTGATACAAATGAAGAGGACGCTGAAATGGGTATGATCAGAAATGACTTCTTTGGTACTGAAATCATGAAAGGGCAATCAGTAGAATAAAAGTTCACTGCAGCCTTGTATTTCCTCTCCCTTAGAGTCTGTCAAGCCTGCCCAAGAAATCAGCTATCTGTGAAACAGATTTTTTCTTCTCTTGGCCCCATGCTGCCTGTGTGATCACCTGTGAGGCTGGAAAGCCCTCGCGTAGATTTGGGAAGCATGCTTTCTCGCATTTGACAATTAATTCAAAGATTTTCTCTTTCTTCAAATCTCCTTAGCTGGGTGGAAGAAGGAATTGGCATGTGGACACGTAGACAGCCTTGATGTCTGATGGGCTGGAAAGAGCTTTCTACATCTATACATCCAGCTCCTCCGCTGGCCAGATGCCCCGAAAGCCATTCTCAGGGTGGGATTCACATCGCAGATGGGAATTGCAGTAGGTTCATGCCAACAGTCCGCATTAACTTCCCTGCCAGTCCCTCTGGAGCTGGAGGGACAGTTGTTTCAGCATGTGTTCTCCACGGACCCGAGTGGTTGGGTTCCAGTCCCGGGACTGCAGCCCCTCGGCACTGGCATGCTGCAGACAGCGAGCCCTGGAGACCAGCCAGTCAGTTCTCGCTTCGCCTGTTCACAAATCACAAATAATCCTGTATTTTATGTGCATGGAAAAAGTGCTGTGTCAACAAAACACAGTTGTTTCCATATCTTGGTGAGAGTCTATCAACGTTGCCAAAGTGTTTTTAATTTCTGCAGTGCGAGGAAGGGATTGCTGGGCACTGCCGTCAGCAGCCATGGGCAGCTGATATTTTGCTTGAGGTCAGCACAGGGTTAAGGTTAAAAAGCAAAAGTTCTAAATTTTCAGGATCTGTTTGAATAATAGTCTTCTTTATTCCCTGTTTCTAAATATGTAGTTATGGTTTAAGTGTCTCTATGTACAGAGAGGGAAGCATTGGACAGACCTTGACCCCAGGATGGCACAATTCCCCAGCAGAACCGAGGCCACGAGGCCTCTGAAGGCTGTTTGAAGTCGAGGTTTTAAACCACGTCTGAAACTGGCTCTGCGTTGTAGAGGTTAAATGTGGGAATGATGCTTGTAGGCTAGAGGTGTGCACCAGCTGCTGCCTGCATCTGGTGAATTTTCAAAAAATGGCACCTTTTGTCTGGTTTTGGAGTCTCCATCCGAAGGAGGTCCTGGGTGTGTTTGATCGCAGAACTTCACGGATCATCCCACTGCTCACAATCAGATGGTTTATTGCAAACAGTTAATCTTAGCGCTGTAATATTTGTTTCAAACAGCTTAAGTTGTATGATTGAACTATTAAAATAATTGATAAACTGATAAAACAATTTGAAAAACTCATAATATTCAAATACTGAGATTTGATTGCCATAGTCAAATTGGAGATAAATTTCTGCTCTCCCACAGTTATAGATATTCATCGTCAACAATTCACACCTTGTTGTGGCTCTCTACGTCATTTAGTATATGGAGTAAATAAAACTGTTTGTGCCCATTGAAAGCATTTTGCTCTGCAGTTTTGCCTTAGTAGAAGTGAAATGTAAAATTATGCAGTCGTTGAAGAGGTGGGTCAAATTGCCATACATATTAAAAGAGGCTGCTTTTGATCAGCTCCTTTGAATGTCTGGTGTAACTCCATTTATCTGGGGATCTCAGGGGACGCCCAAAACCTTCGGATAAATGAGGGCTTAGTTAATCAGGGAAGCCAGCTGTCCAGCTTCTTCACCGGGGTAGGGTTCAAGATCATAACCCATCCTCTCCGCAGCCAGCGCGTCTTCAGAAAATGATTTGCATGCGTCACCTCGGCAATCTAGCCTTGAAGCTCCTGCAGAAAAGCCGGCCAGGCACTTCCAGCTTCCTCCCGGCCCGGCTCGACCCCCAGCATAGCAATGAGAACGGGCGTTTGCCGAGATCTGCGCTGTGTTTTTTAAGAAGTAGTCATGTATAAGGCACTCTGCACGTATTGGCTTGATCTAAATAACGCAGCGAGGCTTAGTGTTCATGGGCCCTTTGTGTCAGGTGCTCGGTGCTGAAAGCTCGCAGGAGAGAGGTGACACAAATTTCCTGTTGAAAAGATTCAGGTTAATGTTCTGGTACGTGTAAGTCAGGTTGCTTCGCTGGTTCTTAGGGGGGAAGGCACAACCCGTTTCCAAGGGTGCACTTCTGACAGATGCACTGTCGCACGAGTGATTGTCTAGATGAAAGTGTTCTCACGTGGCGATAAATATGAAGCTTCTCAAGGCTGCAGTTGAAAATTACTGTTTCAAAAGACTGCTCCTGTACAAGCGGTCGTGAAATGCCAAATCTTCTCCTCCCCCCCATCTCATATTATTATTCTCTGGCTGTGTTAAGTTCTCTTGGATCCTGAAAATACGTTGCTGAGGACTCCAGGGTACCTGACAGATGACTAACGCAGGGATGCCTACGGAAGGTACCTACCTAAGCACCGTTAAGCAGCAGAACGGCGTTCCTGTTGGCGTACAAGAAACACAGCTGGAGTAAGTTACAGAGCAACGATTGTGTGTGAGGTCAGATAGTACTGGTGGTGTTGTGCTGCCTTCTTGAGCTGTATTTACAGGCTGCAGGTATTTTTCAAAGGGTTCTTCACAGCTTGTTATGTTCCTAATGCCTCCATTCAAATTCCTAAACTTCGGGAAAAATGAGTAGGAGCACCTCCCTTGCTGCCGGCAGGGCAGGAGCACGGTGCCGCCGGTGCTGTGGGTAGAGCTGAGAAGGGTGGTGGGGAAGCGGAGCCGGGTTACTCAGGGGTCTTCCTCGCTGCGTCTCTGGTGTCTTCACATACTGCTTTCAGCTTTTTAATCTGCAGGAGCAGCACTGAATCGGGATCTTCCTTGTGCGCCTCCAGAGCTGCTGATTGATGGGCACGGTGCTCTGGGCCTTGGCTTAACCTCGGCTCCGCACGGTGTCTTTCAGATGCCTCTCCTGTGGCTGCCCAGCCGTTTGGCTGAGTGGGGTTCTTCCAGTCTTTTGTGTGGTTAGGGCCATCTTCCATGTTATAAATAAGGATTTTATGAGATGTAAAGCTAACCTCGTCAGAATCTCCGCACTCTCTCTGCATGCGGTATTTATCAGAATCCGTACAACGTTCTGGCGGGTTAGCGGTGGTTCTGTGCGCTGTATGCTGATGCGTGGGATGCGCG
>NW_010107299.1:0-9456 GCF_000699245.1 Pterocles gutturalis | reverse complement strand
GCAAAACTGCACGAAATGACTAGTCCTCCGCACTTGTGGAATAGCAAATGGGGAGAGAACAGAAAGCAAAACTTTCTGGAGTTATTTTTAGACTTAACGTGTTTCTGAACATGTTCAAAGGCCTGGAAGCTACTCTGGGCTGCAAGAAGATAGAGCACAAGGAAGTGCTCTTCTGGCAGTATGATTGAAGGCACAGAAGTTCTCTGCTCATACACACCCACTTTTTCTTCCCACAAATACAGAACAGAAAAGTGTGCCCACCCACCACGTTCTACTCTACGAGGAGAAAGAAACATTGCCCTGTAGGAGCCTTTTCCTGTTTCTTAAAGTACACACCCTGCCCATACCTCACACTCAACAGCAAGGGGAATTGAGCTACTTCCCTCTCCCACAACCAAAAGACAAGCTATAGAGATACGGCCTGAGGGAGGTCTTAACATAAAGCAGGTGTCTTCATAGGGAGTGATATGAAATCACAAGCTTCCCACGCACACACAAGGAGTCTAATACATGCATGTCTGACTGGTAAAATAGAAATGACACAGGTGAAACCCAGGTGCTGCTAAGGAGATACCACCTCCACCAAACCTCAGAATAACATGCTCTTCCCTAGGGGGTGGAAGCCACTTGGTGACGTTACCCTTCAAGGTGGTATCTTCTGTCAAGGTATCTTCTTCCCCACATCCTTATTTTATTGTGATTGTATTCACCCTACACATTGCATTGCTAAGAGAAAACCCCAAAAGTGCAAGAATTCTGGAAAGCACATTCGCGTTTGTTTATATTCTTGTCAAAAATCCCAACTTGCCAAGCGAAGTGTTAATGTGGACTTCAGGGCCCTCTAGTGGCTTGGGAGAGGGGAAATAGTGAAAGGGGAATGACAATTAAATCCTTCAAGAAGAAAGAAACATTTCCTACAGCTTTCAAACCAAAACACAGAGCATAAGCAGAGTTCTTTCATTACTTCCAGTAGACTCAAGTGTCTGCATTAGCCTGTGTCCTTCCTTTGCTCTTCTACTCAACTTTTCTGCTTTGAAGTAGGACTAAACTGGATGTTGCATGTTGCCATTATTTTTCTAGAGCCATAGGCCAATTGTGGTCCCAACATAAATCCTGAACTCCTCTCGTTAAGGGGAAAGGCATTATCAGGCTGTCACAGATATGTAAACTGTATGACCTGTCAAAGCCTGTGAACCAAGAGCGGGACACAAAATTGTCTTCCATCTTATTCTGCTTAAGAGCGGTGACTTTTTTTTTTGTGGGGTACTCATTTACAGCACGGCTTTTCTAGCTGCTGTCTTACTCAAGAACCCCAGTACCTGGGAAGCAGGCCAGTGGGCTCTTTGAACTTTTTACTGTCATGCATGAAGATGTCCCAGCATGTGACTGGAGCCGCAAGGCTGCACTACAGCCAGGGAAGCAGCATTCTGGCACCTCATCCCTGGAGGGATGCTGCTACAGGCCAGCACTGTGTCCCCCTCAAATGTCACATGGCCTGAAAGCGGCATCAGGCTTTGCAAAAGGGGCTGCAGCTGAACCCTAAAACTGTATTCAACAGCAAAGTAAGAGGTTACTCAAGTGTTTTCTCTTAAAAATGCCATGCTGTTTTGGAAGAAAGTTGGACAGATGACTGTTCATCCAAGGATTCTGGAAGCCAGATTAAAGATTCCTGAAATCTCTTTAAATACCTGAAACTGCTATAAAACAGTAGGAAGAAGACCTGAAAATACTCAGTAAGCCTAAAGTAGTTCCCACAGAGGCAATTTCAGTATTGCTAACCCAGAACATTTGAAATTCAAGGTAAGTGTCTTCCACTGCTTAATCATAAGATTTTTGTTAAAATGTTGACAGGGTAGGAAAGGTGGCATGGGTTTCTTTTTTGCCTAACTTCTGATCTTCATCATTCTGTATAGCATTTTCTGTATAAAATCTTCTTTAAATCCCAGCTAGAAATGTACTTTTATGTAAAATCTGAGATTTCCACAGACCTCTTAGAGACCCAGAGAAAAGCAGCTTCTAGGCAGGAACCACAATAAAATCACAATTGTCAGTAGAGCAATTTACTGCTGCTCTCTTGCTTATAAACATCTAGGGCAGATGATCTCAGATGTTTTCTTAATCAAGGAAAATTTCATGCCATATTATTGTCCAGTTTCAGAAGAGATTTTAGAGCATGCACAGGCTGAGAGATAAAAAAAGAGGTCATGTTTGTGCTGCAGCTCAGTTTACGGGCTGTACCTGGGTTGCTTTCAGCAAGTGTTCCAGGACCTGACAGGCAGGTACTTGAGGAGACACCAAAAGCCCTGTTGTGGTCACTGCAAAGTGGAAGGTTAGGTATGAACACAGAAATATCTTCAGCTGACCAGTGTTGTGACTGTTCAGTAATCATTATAGACTCTTGAGACCCAAAGACTCGGTAGACATGATCCCATTTAAAGTTGGTGCTCTCTCTCCTCTCTCCTGAAAGCCTGAATTCATGACTTGGCGATGCTGCAGAGGATCCTGACTTTAGCATTCCGCAGATGACAGCAGACAGTACATCTATACAACACAACACCGTGTCAAGCAAAGATGCCTTGCCCCTGGAAGTAGTCTATCTGCCTGAGCACAGTGTTTTGTTGTGTTAAGTAGCTGAGAGGAGGCCAGTGCTTCGGTAGGACAGGATACTTGTTCTGCTAGCACTTACCTATGCCAAGCATGGCTTCATGCTTGTCCTCACACCTGAAGTGTGAATCAGCAGCCCAGGTCTCCCTCTGGAATAAAACAACTTTTTCTTTAAATGTATCTCCTGTTCCAAGTTTCCTTTTTGTCCTTTTTTTTTATATATACTTCTCTTTGCTGATTTCACATGAATTATCACCTTTACATAGATAACAAAGCATAAAGGCTCATCCAGACTTGAAAGTTAAAGCAGATTTATACAGAGTGTGAATTTGCACCACCACAGTGCATTTTCTGGATAATTTCCTGTATAGACAGGCCCATTACTATTACTATTGCACAGGGAGCAATCCCCAAGTCTCTCTTGAGTGTTGCCTCAGACCACAGTTAAACCAAACCAGCCTACCTCTTGTGGGCACTTGGGGAAGGACTCTCCAAGTGCCCTAGCCTCCTTTCTTGAATGAGACATGGCTGAGAAAAAAAAGGCAGTGGCCAGACCACTGAAAATGCCTGAAATATTGGGTGGAGGTCTCAGGGCTGTGGTTTCCCAGTGCCTTCAGCACCAATGGTGGCAGCTGTTCTCCATCTCCCACCACACTCCACTCCTCTCTTGAGCAAAACCTGAACAAAGCAGATGTAACCTGACATAGCTCGTATTTGACCTGAAATCCAAGTACACTTTTCCTCCCACATGCTGTCATGCTGAATTAACAGTTCATCCATAAGTCCATTTTCCCTTGTACTCTGGTAGAACATTGTTTCTAAATGACCAAGATGGAATAAAATGTACCATGAAGAGCCCGAAATTATTAAATTAATGGAGAGTGGATTAAATGTGCAACATTTTCCATTCCTCTGACACTCACAGGGGAAGAAATGAATCTGTGGGATATTCAGAAATGTTGCCCTAATTGACATTTTAACCTGCCTGTGCCATTTTTTTTTAAGTCATCCATTAAATCATAACATATCTTGTCAGTACATGTAATAATGTATTGTTATTGTTACAGTACTTCAAGTACTTTATCCAGAGTATGCTACAAGTAAAATTACTCTATCTGTTTACAGTCTTATTCTGTATTGTTTCATATTTTTTCTAAAACCCTTGTTTCATTAGTTTCAAAAAAAGATGCTGCAGTAATTATTCTAACTGGAGATCTACAAATGCTATGGCTTTGTTTTGCACTTCTCAAAGCTGATCATGGCATTTAAAATTAAAAGTACTCAAGTGCTAAATCAAAGTAAAGGGAAAATTTAATAAGTAGGACAAATTATTTCTACATAATTGGTATATTTTTAATAATGTCCACTTTGTGTTTGAATTTGTGGTTCAGAGCCAATTGAAGTATATGGGAATTCTCCCTTTTACTTTCTGTTTCTTTTCTCTTCTTCAAGAGTCTTTGTTCAAAATATCTAGTAAATATCTATTGTCAGAGAGAACATATCTGGTGAATGGTCTGGTGTTTTTAAATGTTCCTTTGTTTCTAAAAGTAAAATAATTTGTATCCCACTAAGCTCACCACACAGCATCTTCTGATGTGGTTTCCTGGTAGTTTCTGAGCTTCAGCACATCTGCAATACTCTGCTGGAAACTTTAGCCCAAAGTGCAGTTGCAATTGAAACACCAGAATGTTAAGGGAATAAAGTGGAAAATAACTCAAAAATATATCCACGTGCATTTGTTGGACTAGCGTACCTGCAACACTGGGCAAACATCTGTCAACCTCACCTCAGTAAGGAGGTGCTGATTATACATGAAGTGCGGAGATGGACTATAAGAGGAATCAAAGATGAAAAGACCTCTGCAGGAGGGTGAAATGAAGCAACTGTGAGAGCTTTCTTTAGAAATAATTTAACAGAGGCATTAAAAATAAGCAAGAGTCAGATAAAAAAGTGACCCAGACTTTCCTGCTTGCTCTTATTTATAATATAAAGACTTGGGCAGTTCCAGTGGAATGCTACAATTTACAACGAACAAAGAGAAATATTCTTATTTATTTATGCATTATTTAATGCTAGATTTTTTTGTCAGAGAACCATAACTGCCTTATCAGATTGGGGTAGGGACAGGGAAAGGATTAGTTAATGGTCTAGTAATGAGAACTTTCCAAGATGCTTGTGAGAGGTTGTTAATAGAGGGATAGAAGGGCTTACATCTCAGGACATGAAGTAACTGCTAATTTGTAGTGGTAAGAACACCTACTGTAATGGGAATGTTTTTCTTTATTACCCAGTCTCATGCTCCTTCCTATAAAGGATGTAGCATGAGCCAGCACCAGGGCCAGAATTCTGTTGTAGATAGCCACGCTGGGATCTTCTAATAAGGTATGACCCCTACACCTTCAGGGACTGAGGTCGTCACACAAATGCAAGGTAGTCTTGAGTGTGTATCTTCACATTGCCTCTCTAAAATAAGGAGATGGGAACCTGAAGCACAAAGACTGGGTGACTTGTCCAAAACCACCAAAATACCTTTTGCACAGTATAGGCAGACTGTCTTACAGCTCAGGTCCTCAGAGCCCAGGCTCCTGGTTCGTGTGGGTCTACTGCACCAAACAGAGGCAGTAACTGCAGCTGAGCTGAACATCAGTGTGCTCCGCAGGAAGCATTACACTCCCCCAGACATTCAGACTGGGGACCTCTATATTCTCTATATCTATATCCATGCCTCCATACTTCCTTTCTGTGCTGTCAAGTCCAGCAAGCACACCTGCACCAAGGAACTAGGAACCCTAGGCACATCGCCTGAGAAACAGGTCTGTATCACTTGCAATGTAGGGTCATTTGCACATCCACAATACAGCCAATACACTGGATTTACACTGCAAATTTGGAATACAGGGGACCTGGACCTTCCATCTTCCTTAAAGCAGTCCTGGAGCAGGAATATGTCCTGGGATTCTCAACCACCACATTAATATCGTTGTTGTTGGAAGATCTGTTTCCCACTGTTTCTTAAGTAGGTGGTTGTTCTCAGCATCGAAATAGTTTCACCAAATTGAACATGGGGCAATGCAAACACAACAACTCTGAATGTAAACTGTGTTTCTCCTGTGGTTACATTTTCTTTACTTGGTGAAAATACTTGGGTTTTTTTCACTCCACATCTAGTTACCTAATTTGGTTTGCTGTTCCCTTATTTTACACTGCTTCGACAAAAACTCAACTAAAAACCTCACCCGGGATGGTTTTTTCTCCCTTTGGTCATCTGTCAGTCACCCTAGGACTTAGGCTTGTCCTCCAAACCCTCATAAACAAGTCATGAGCATGGTAAGGGGAAAACAAATTAACTTGGTCTGTGTTTAAAAAGTACTTACCTACATACCTTGCCCACACCTGTGATGTATTCCGCTCAGGTTTCTCTTTCTTCTCATTTCTCCATCTTATGGTGTTTTCCTGACAGCTATCTAGGAGCTATATGACTCTCAATTCACAAATAGAAACTTTTGAAGATTTAAGAGAAATAGGAAACGTATTATTGCAGACACATGGATGTTGAATCATTTCCCCAGAGTTAAGAAAGGAACTCAAAATACAGACACATGCACACACAAGCATAATTTAAAATTTTTGAACAAACAACAAGTTTTGTGTTTTGTGCCAGGAGTGTAGATTGGAGCAGAGAGATTATAAACTTGAATGCGTGACTAAAAATATGTGTACAGATGGGAGGGTATTAGAATCAATGTTGCTTGTTTCAGAACAGATGGAGACTGCTGTATTATAACTAATATTTTGGGAAAATACTGAGCCATGCAACTCCCAAATTAAAGTGTAAGTACAACAAAGCAGGCAGCATTTTTTGTGTCAGCAATCAGATCCTTTTAGAGGCAATATGTTAAAAAAAGAAGGGGGTGGAGGAACCCATCTGAACCATGAAAATAGTTATGTTGCTTTCTCACAGGTGCTTAAGCTTTAGCAAAACAAGGACCTTAATCACCAGTTCACTCCTTGCAATTAATAAAACAGTTTAATCTACTTTCTCCTTTCAAAGCCACTGTTCCCTGACTCAGAGCTTTCCTATTAGCATCACAGGGTGATTTTAGGGCACTTAGACTGATATGATTGCATTAAGATGGAAAAATATCACAAATAATTATTTGGCTGAATGTCAGGAAAAACTTCCCAATAAGGAGCTTCTTGTAGATTACAACATAGTTCCTCATTGGAAGAAGTGGAAACAGCATCTCTTGGGACTAATTTGTTGTGAGGCTAAGAAATAAAGTATGTGATAGGTTACTGCTCCCTCTAATTTCTGTGACTCAGCAGTTGCAATTTCAAACTGAGCTTCAGTGTGTAATGCTGTAGGAGTATTTGAACTCTGCAAAGATTTTAAAACAAGCTCTGAAAGAAACCAGACTATAGCAGAATGAAAAGCACAGATTTGTTTTGGCTTAAATCAATGTAAAAACTTCTTCAAGCCAAGGCCAACCATTTAAGCTGGGTGAATTCTGGTGTTTGTTGCTCAGGGGCAAGAGTCTCATGGAGGCATTGAGAATAAGTAGGTCAAGTTGCTTGTCTACCTGTCTTCTTGGGAAGAGTAACTCAGATTTCCAAATTATCTAAAGCAACTGAATACAATGGGAAAATCTGAAAAAATTAGTGGAGGATTTCCAAGGCTCCTCTCAAATAAAGGAACTGATGTAGTTTCTGTTTTCTTCCATCCTCTCTCCCTTCGGCCAAATGACTCTCACCATCTGTGTGATTGCATTTTTTTTTGTCCTGACAATAGCAGTACTTAGCTCTGAGCCACTACAAGGTCAGAGGACACAGCTCAAGGACATATCAGCCCATATGACTTCTTTGCTTTCTCTTCTCCTGCTTTTCTCCCTCTGTAAGAGAGACAGAGTTGTAGTCAATATTTCTGTAGTGATCCCAGAGTTTTGTTGTCACATCATGGCTGTTGCCACAATAACTTCTGGGGACACCAAGCTCTCACCCACCAAACTGAATGCAGAGGCTTTGGAAGTATAAAGTGTCTTTACATTTTTTGCAGTTTCAGTAGCATGGACAGCTGTCTGAGACATTTTCATTATCCAAGGCTAGAGAAAGGTTCATTCATTAATCAAATACTCTGTAAAATATGTGTGATCAAAAATTACTGTGCAACACAGCAGATTTTTCAGAAGCAAATGCAGAAAGCCAGTAGCAAAATGGAAGAACATAATGCAAAGGAGCAATAGTAAAGGAAACATCTTAATAGTAACTAATCAACATATCAAATATAAGTTAATAGATGCATGTCAACCTTAAACATTGAAAACCCTTTCTGTTTAACAAATACTTTTTAGTTAAAATAAATGTGGCTTGGTTATTTAATATGTTGCCATTATTGGCATTACTTTAAAAAAATGTGTGCTTGAAAATAATGAATATACTTGGTAGCTTTTCCTATAGGACTGATTTTTAAGTGTCAGTATTGATAGTTTAGCTTAGTCATATACTGAAAATATATTTAAAATTTCATAAAGTTCAACTTAAGCAATAATCTAAATGTGTACAAAAATAAATTATATGGCTCAAGGGAAATATTTTTTTTTTTTTCTGATTTCCATACTATTTTCTATCAGGTGGAATATAACTCAAATAAAAAGGCCAGACTTTCACTTGTTGCCTTTCAATTTCCATCCTCTGAGTGTCTTAGTTGCAAACCTCAGAAGCATTTTACAAACAGTATAGGCTATTATTAACACTTCAGTGTAAAAATTAAGCATGATTACTTATATTTCTAAGAAAACCTCTAAGTCTTCATCTCACTTGAAATTAAAACAAATCCAAGACAGCAGAGTCAAGTCAGTCCATGAAGAAGGACAATTCATACATTTTCTGAGTTTGATTGGGTGGGACCTAGTCCCATTTTTCAATCTCTCTGCTGCCATATCTAAACTCAGGTAATTACCTTGCCAAATGGAGCTTTCAGAGTAGAGCTGAAGGATAGATTTCCATACCCCTACTCCAATGCTGAGAAGTACAAGCTCTCATATCTCCAAAGGAAACAAAAAGGAAAATGTTGTTGACCCATTCTCATTTTAATAAGAAGCTTGATCACTGCCTTGAATATCACTGCATATATATTTCTACATATTTACTATATAAGGAGGCCAATACATTGATCCCCATTTGTTGAGAGAGGTATTTATGCCACATACAGTAGCGGAATTTGCAACCACTTCTTGCTGTCACGAGCTCTTCTAGCTGTGCTTTGTCAGGATCTTGCTGAAGGGATCCAGCTTAGATTTTAACACAGCTTACTCTCTTATTAGCACTGTCTTTTGTAAAATAAGATCTTTCTGATGGTGCTATGTCAGTGCCACAAGCAAAGACTTTATTTTCCACACATAACTCTGTTCCTTCTATTCCTTCCAAGAAGAAATTATGCTTGTGTTGAAACCTTTTTTTTTCCCCCCTGTATAATACTTTGTGCAATGTACTTATCCTGGCTTTTTTTTTTTTTTTTCCTACAGAAACTGCTCAGTATCCAAGAAATTATTTGGACTGAAAAATACCAAGGGGGAGCATACCACAGCTACTCTCCTGTTCATTCAAGGTCTGCAAGCTACTCCTGTCAGCTCTGCAACTAAGTGTACTTACTATAGTACACATCAGCCAAAACTCTTTCTACTTTGTCTATATTACTACCAAACAAGTTTAAACGGTCAGCACTATTTCTGAAAGATTCTTGTTCTTCAAGATGGTTCAGGCTCCTCCAAAATGGTCCATTTTCTGCTGCTGACACTGTTCCAGCCTTTCCCACTACCATTTAACTGCTGATAGCCTTTTATGAGGACATTACCA
>NW_010107298.1:0-2699 GCF_000699245.1 Pterocles gutturalis | reverse complement strand
ACAACAGCACCCACCACATCACACAACAGCACCCACCACATCACACAACGGCACCCACCACACAACGGCACCCACCACACAACAGCACCCACCACACAACGGTACACACCACACAACAGCACACACCACACAACGGCACCCACCACACAACTGCACCCACCACACAACGGCACCCACCACACAACGGCACCCACCACACAACTGCACCCACCACACAACGGCACCCACCACACAACGGCACCCACCACATCACACAACGGCACACACCATACAACAGCACACACCACACAACGGCACACACCACACAACGGCACCCACCACACAACAGCACCCACCACACAACGGTACACACCACACAGCGCCGTCCCTCCCTGCCCCTCTCTTCCTCCCTCCCTCCAAAGAACCGACACTCCTGGGCTGACCACAATCGTCACCAATTCTTGGACATCATGTTGCATACAAATTAACGTTAAATAAAACCGTGGGGTTTTAATGGTTACCTATGCTCGCTTTCTTAGTTTCTTTTAAAGTGAAAGCAACTGTATTATGGGATTGTAACCCGTTACTTGTAGCGCAAAAGAAAGGGAACGGGGGGTCAATAATGCGGCGTCTAAAACACACGTGTACATATGGTTTAGTTTGTGATTTATTACAATTAAAATGCATTCACTGGGAGCCAGGATCACGTACAGCAAATGCCAGTATTCCTGCAGTGGAAGTCACGAAGAGGTGGTGGGCTTGATTTCACAGCTGCTCTGGCAGAATGTAAGATGTTAATATACATTAAAAAAAACATGAGTCGAAAAGCTTTTTGGACCGGTCTTTCACATTAACTTGTTCATATGGACACTGCAGAAGAAATAAAACAAGTCGTTATTGCATTACTCAATCATTAATCAGTATGGAATAGCCCAACCCTGCTTATGGCTAACAAGAATTTTTAATGATATATAAATCATTTGATCTATTGTGCCCTCCAGACTAAAAGGAAAATAATGGCAACCCCAAGCAAATGGTCCTAATTAGTGTCCAAGAAACCACTTCCTAAATGTATCCTTCCAACTCATTCCAGTTTGACTGTCCAGAACAATCTTTTGTTCTTAAACTTCTTTATTTTGTGTATAACTACAAAAATACTCTGCAAACCGGCACTCTGAAAATAGCTCATCTAAGGATACAGCACAGCACCAGGGGCAGAAGGGAGGACGGGATGATCCCAGCCTTTCAGTGTCGCCTGGAAATAGGTCCTGATCATTTGAAACTTTATTTCCCCAAAGCCTCGCCCCCTGTCAAGTCTCCTTAGAGAAGTACCGAAGGGATTTCATCAAAAAACCAAGTTTCTGCCACCACTCAGACAGCAGTACAAACTTTAAAGGGAAAGCTAAAAACAGGCACAGAACCAAGCCCTGCATATTCGAGCTGTTTATCACATGCTTTCACCCACTCCTTCCACCTCTTTAGTGTGAGCTTTAAATTAAATAGACAGTGGGTATACCCATATATGCGACACTTGATGTGGTTCTCAGGTGACGATCAGGCACCAGCTGGAGGAGTAACAAGAGCCTGGTCAGTGGGTTATTGCGGCCTTGATCTTGTTTCCACTGGAAGCGACGAAACTTTTGCTGTTTGCTCCCACGGGAGGCCTGTTTCTTGGATGTACCAAACACAAACCGTTATTTCTCATTAGCTGGAGTATCAGATCCTGATGCTTCATGAAAATCATCCACCTTTCCACCGAATTGCACATCTTTTGTCACCTCTCTATCCCACTACAAAACATAATCCCTAAAGTTTTAAACACAGTGCTGAAAAACCGGACTGCCTTGGAGACAAAACCCATCTTGGTCCTATCATCTTAGTTTTCTTTTTTTTTATTTTTTTATTTTTTTTTTTTTTAAAAAGAAAAGCTGCCTGGAAACATACTTTCTGGCATGCTGGTTCTCTTTCTAGACGTGATGAACTTGTCAAAGGGAACAGAACTTCTATAAAACGACAGTCAGCTAAATAACTCCTGTGCAGCGCTCTTCATGCTATGTCCAAGAGATAATGCTAATGGGAAATGCTGCAATATTTTATTTTGACTTTAAGAAAATCTGACAACGACCTTCCCTGGACTTAAAACATGAGTTTAAAGTCAGAGTAAAACACATAAGATGGGTTGCCAACCCTTACCACCCCAGCATAAATGATTTTACAGAGTCACGGAGACAACACACAAGCCAATGCCGAAAGGCAGGGCTTCATACTCACACGTCTGCGTGCAGAGCCACAGCTTGTACCCCTCTGCAAGTGGGCAGCTTTGGAGAGCACTGCACACCCAGGAGCTGCCTCCGCAGAGCTCTGCTGGCCAGCCTTAACCAACACCAAACCACCTCAGCTCTGAGCAGTCTTCAGCTCTTTGAGGTTTCATATTGCAAGAAAGTTTGAGATTATCCTCTTAAAACTGCTCAAATGAAGCAGGCTTGCTTGGTGATTCGTGATTAAATGCGTTTATAAATACACTATAGTCTGTTATTCACAAAGATACAAACAGATAGATGGGGACAAGTCACAGAAGTGAACGCGGCGTACCTATAGCTATGGTTTTACCACAGCCACAGCTTCACTGTTCCCCCCTGTTCGCTCAGGGACACGGCACGCAGTGTCCCGACCAGCCCGAGCGCTCGGTGCGGTGGCTGGTGGCGGACCCCACCCCGGCG
>NW_010107297.1:0-31572 GCF_000699245.1 Pterocles gutturalis | reverse complement strand
AACCTTAATGATTCTATGATCCTATGAAATTGTAAAGGAGAAATTTTCTGGTATATATTCAAACATTTTATTTCACCTTTTTGTTTTTCTTGAAGATACTGGTTATTGGCCTGAAACCATCTCTGAAAGTGTGGATGACCTTTCCCTATGGTCGTGTGAGTAATGGAGCCAAACTGTTGCTTTTTGGATCGTGGCTGCAAACAGTTCCTGGAGTGAAGGGGATGAGATTAGGACCAGGTGTTTGGTATTGCTGCTTTATCAGCACGCAGTAAACTCTGTGTTGTGGAATTGTAGCGACAATCTGTTGGTCTGATGTAGACAGACTGTGGGCAGGGGGGAGGTGAAAAGGCTGCTTCCAGCTGTACCCATGTGAAGATGCTGAGTTTCTCCAGGAAGTAGGAAGGGGAAAAACACAGGAGTCCCTCAGCTTCTTGTCTTCCCCACTTCAGCCTGGATGCACCCGCAGATGGGACGTTGGCATGATTATGGTGACAGTCGCCTTGGACTGGGGCTGTTGCATTGCATAGGACTGCACGATAGAACCTAATTGCAGGGGTGGAAAGAAAGTGGAATTAGAGCACTAAACAGCCTTCTAGCCTCTTGATTTTCACTTTCACTGGTCACTGGTATAATTCCACTTGGAAAAGCAGCTGGGGCAAGATGTAGGATATGTTAGACAATGGAGACAAGGCTGCTAGCAAGCTGCAGCTTGTCTTAGTCCATCGTTCCATGTAAGATTGGATCTACATGAAGCATCTAGGACACAGGTTTTGTTCTGAACTGGCTGTCTGCTTTGCCAAGAGACACACGTTGCCCCTAAATCGAGGGGCTGGACGAAAGAGCAGAAGGTACTGCTCAGCTGCCAGCAGTTCAGGAAATTGCTGTACAGCCTGTGTGTGTACATGGCAAAGTCAGTGAGCAGCAGCTGATGAACAGCACGTGTCCTGGAACTGAGGTTCTGCCTTGCGTACCTTACATCCTGGCTGTGCTTTTTGTCTGACAGATGGACCCTTCCAGCGTCCCTCTTCTGGCGTGGCACTTTGTGGCTGTACAGAACTCTGTGAACCCCATGCTTGCGTTCTGTCGGGGAGACGTCGTTCATTTTCTGCTGGTAAGCCTTGGCTGTTGTATGCTGCTTTTTGGAGAGTCACTTTTTATTCACGTATTCAGCTGACTGAGCCTCTGTCTCAGTGGAAGTATGATATCTGTGCATGCTAGGGATGGCTGCAGCTTGCAACCAGCTTGGAAAAACAAACTGGTCGCTTGTTGCTCTTCAGGAGCAATCTGGAGGCATGAGCTTTATGCATTCCAGAAGCGTTGATTTGCAGCTTTTCATTTCTGTTGGAGCTAGGAGAATGTGGATTGTTTTCAGGGAGATGACATGAATTTGAGATACCGTTTTATTTTTTGCTTTAAAACATGAGTTTGGAAAAAACCTGTATGAACCACTTAAGAGACAGCTTTCAGGTCTCGTTGGCATGTGACTTTAGGGCATGCCGCTCATACTGTTTAGATCTGCAGAAGTTACACATGCAGATACGGTTGTTTTGAAATTATTTCATGTCTGATTTCAGCATGAGAGCAGTACCTAGGCTTCAGAAAATCTGGCGTTTTGGCTTTGGAGTGCTAAGTTTGTTTCCCAGCTCTGCTATCATCTTGAACCTTAAGCTTTGCTCAAGCACCTGGCCATTGAGTTGTCTGGATAGAATTGTCTTTCTCCTCTATCTTCCCTCTTGGTATACTTGGGGAGAAAGAAAAGGGTGTATGTTTAAGCCCATCTTTGGTGGAGATGTGTGTGTGTGCAATAGCACGAGCCTCTGCACAGACACCCAGCTCAGCTGCAGCCGGCGGTGCTGCTCTGCTTACAGGTTGTTAAACAGCAGCCATGGTACCTGAATTCAGGTCCCTCTTGCTATATTTCATGTTGTCAAAATGTAAAAAAACCCCTATTTTTCTTTGCAGAATGCTTTTTTTAATGATGAATTAAAGCCAGGTTCACATCAGCATTCCGTGGTTCTGATTTTTATGGGCAGAAAGTTCAGTAGTTCCTGCAGGGAGAGAGAACCCTTGACTGGGAGTTGTGCAACATCTCCCTTCAATTCAGTATTCCAGTGGGGCTGAGCCCCTTGGGGGTCAGGGAATGAGAATCAGTCCTCCTTCAGTGTTCTTACAAATGCTGGAGCTTTGCACCCCTGTTAGAAACTGAATTGCTGTATATGATACATGAGGTGGTGCAGGGGGGAACAGTGCCTTGAACACATGTGGTGCCCCTATGACATACAACTCTTGTCCAATTTCTTTTCTAGGTAAAGAGAGATGATAGTGGTGCAATACATGTCACTAAGCAGAGGCAGCTTCATCTACACTATGATCTCATCAACTTTACTGTAAGTCTCAATACTGCAGAATGATTAATTTTTTTTTGCGCTAGTTTTGTTGTCAGTCTCTCGATAGCCCTTAGTTCTATACTGTTTGCCTTACAAATGTGGCATAACAAGTGGCTGTGTTTATCTGGGGCTAACTAACTGAAAGTATCTTGAACTTGGGACTCAGTGGAAAACCAGCACAAGCAAAATAGCGTGTAGTAGCTAGAGGATAAAAAATTAGTAGCATGGAGGCAACAATACTGTCCTTTCTTGGGAGGGAGGGGTAGCCTTGTTGAGGAGATATTTTCAGGAGTCAGAGAGAATCTGACGAGAAAGGTTTTTATTCTGTATCTTCACTAAAAAGAATGCAAACTTATGTGTAATTGGCTCAGTAAAATTCTAGTGTTTCCATATATGAGTGCATGCTAAAGCACCGTAATTTTTTGATGCTTTCAACAAAAAAACCCTCAACTCTGAAGCACATTTACAGAATACAGCAAGTAAAACATGAAAGGGCAAAATACCAAGATGGATATCCACATGAGCTGGAGTTTGAAGTTTGTTAACAAATATGTTTGGCTGTTTAAGAAAGAAAAAATATTGTAAAAGCAGAAAAAAAAAAGCCTTTTGTTTGCAGGGTTTTGAACATAAAAGTAGAAGCCATGGAATATGAATGACAGGCTTTGAGTTAAACTTAGATGTACTGTTTCTCTTTTCAATGCCTCCTGATGCCATATTTACCTCCTAAGGGATTTGAGAACAGGTGTTGTAGTAGTCTTGGGTTTGAGACCTTTGGATAGAAAGTGTGCTGGAGCACAAATAGTGTGCCGAGAGACAAGAACTCTGGTGGTTTGCCATTTGTCCATGGCTGTTTTCTGTGAAGAAGGCTCCTTGTGATTTTTCTCAGTGTTAAAGCTGATAGGCCAGAAGGACCCTCCCTGTCTTTACCTTTGGAGTTACGCACGGGTGCTGTTGTGAAGTGACCATGTATGGTAACAAAGCTACTAACCATCCTAGAACTGCTAATATGGGTACTCAGGGATATAGCCAGAGCCTGTTTAGTTGGCCTCCAATTGCGTATGCTTTGCTGAGATCTGCAAATTGTTGCTTTTTCAGTGGATAAACTCACGGACAGCAGTGCTTCTGGACAGCGTGGAGAAGCTGCATGTTATAGATCGTCAGACACAGGAGGAGCTGGAGACCATAGAGATCTCCGAAGTTCAGCTGGTCTACAACAGCAGCCACTTCAAATCGCTGGCGACGGGAGGCAACGTCAGCGAAGCCCTGGTAGGCACAGATGACCCGCTTGTGTTAGCTAACTCTTTTTCAGATACACCCTAAGTGGAAGCCTGGAGCTTTGTGAAAAAGCCTTTTTGAAGCATCTCAGAAATCATACGTGCTGTTGATGTGGCCAGCTAACCGATAGTTCATGTTTCCTTTGGTTTTAGGAGATGCTCCTAAGTTACAAAGCTTTGGAATACTCTGTACAGGAAAAAAGCTAATGTGCTTTATTCTTCAAGAAATTCCGTTAGGCTTTTCTACTTCGTATGCCACAGCTACTCTGCCATAGCAGTGCCTGTGCAGTACCTGCATTCCCTGCCCTTGTCTCATAGACTGTCATGCGAGGATAGAGAGGATGAAACATAGTACCTATGCTTGTAGGTACTACATTTCTTTCTTGTTTGAAGTCAAAAACCAGAGGTGGAAGTTGCAACACTTCAACCCTTGTGTTTCCTACTATTTCCTCCTTTGTTTGTTTGTCTTTCTGTTATCTTGGCTTCCCTGCTTGTTTGGTTCTTTTTGGACCCTGGCCCAGGTGGTGTCTGGACATGTTTTATTCCTGATGTAGGTGTTAATTTCAGTGGCTCCTGATAGCTCCTGTCACCCACCTGTGCCTCCTGCAGCAGACTTGCTCGATGTGGTATTTGTATCGCCATAGCATTGTGGAGGGTTTTTTAAAGCCATGGTTCTGGGACAAGTTATTGCTTTCAGTAGAAAATCAGTTTCTCTGTTTTAGAAACAGTTTGCCAAGAGTGTGTGTAGGAAAGGGCCTTCCATCCTTGTGTTTGCCAGAGACAGCCAGGGGTTCTGGAATTCCACAGCTGCTGCTTATCTGGCTTTCACTGCTTTAACTCCTTCACTCTGCCAGCATTGCTGTTATTCTTTCTGCTGCAGATGCATACTGAGGAAGAAGGAGTCAGGAGGTGGAGTCTGGTCTAAGCTCATGTACTGCCTGCCCCATGGTCTGGAATTGCGGGGCACAACCTTGCCGAACGTAGCTAGAGATTGGCACTAAAGTGGTGTTTGAGCTCTCCTTGCTAGGATATGTCATCATTCAGAGCCTTTCACTCACTTCCAGAAACTCTGCAGTGACCTCTGAGGACTTCTGGTGATTACCATCAACCCCAGAAACATGTGGCTTGAAAAACTGGTGGGCTCAAATAAATGCTGCCTGACAAAATGCTGGTGTGAGTCTGGAAAAGACCTCTGCTTAATTCACAGACTACATGAGTCTGAGATGAGAGCTGAAGTCTATAGTGCAATTTTGAGATACTGAGGATATGAAGCAGGCAGTCTCCCTGCGTTTCAGTAGGAATTACAAGACGACCCCTTTCAGAGCAGTTGAGTCAAGGACAGCTTCTGATGGGAAGCTTTTTCTTCTTTTTTTTCTTCATGGCTCAGAGGATCAGGAATATGCTTTTTCCTGTGTTGGTTCTGCAGACGCTCTGGAAGGCAGATCTTAGATAAGGCTGCTACTCCCATAAGAGATATTCTGTTTTCAGAATAGTTTGTGGATGAAGATTGTTAGACCCCATTCTTCTACTGTAGCATCTAAAGAAAACTGCAGGGAATACCTGCTGCTTCAGCCTTCTGTTCTGTGCTGAGCAGGCTGAAGTGTCCTTACGGCAGTCCCAGGAACAAATGCACTTTTCATCTGTGGGAAGACATCCAGGAAGCTTCCCTACCTGACCAGGCTGAGAAAAGCCCGGGACAAACAGCCCTAGCCCGTGTGACTGGGTAGCAGAGCCGGGAGCCAGCACTGCCTGTGCACTGTGGTAAAATCTCTGTTTAGATGTGATATCCTCCTTTTCTCACCCTGTAAGTGTGCCCCTATACAGCCTCTGGAACACTAGTTACTGGCGTTCAAACTTCTGTTGTAGCAACTCTCGCTTCAACAATATTCTTTCCATCTGTTTCTCCTACACATTTGCTCTTGAGGAAGATTTGTGAAGGAGCAGATGGCAAGGTGAGAGCCCCCGTAACACAGGGCATTGCTTGTGGGTCCTTAGGAGTCAGTTGTGTTTTCTGGGCAGCCAGAGCTCAGGAGCACTTGAAGCTGCATTCACAAGCAGGACAAAGGGACAGCAGAGCTTTTCCACTGACTCCTGCCCAGCAGTCTGTAGTGTTTTCTCCCAGTCCTCATTTTGATTTCTGAATTACAAAGTGTCTCTGAAGTTCAAGTGCATATGTTTCTTGGGAAATTTCACAAAAACAAAAAGCAGTCTTACTTGCATGTAATTTTTTTCCCTGTAGGCGTTGGTGGGAGAGAAGGCTTGTTACCAGTCCATCAGCAGCTGTGGCGGTCAGATCTTTTACCTCGGGACTAAGGTAAATGTGGGGAGTTCTTAATAAAATACGGGGCATTTGCTGTTAGTGCCAGATGACGATCTGGTGAAGGCCAGTTTTTTATTCTATGGAGATGTGAATTGGGGAGGGGTTCTCTGTGTCATGGGATTAAATAAATGTGCAATAATATGGTTTTAGCCAAGGTATGGTTTCACAGTATCCTGGTTCATGCTGCTTCAGGGTAGGCTTAACATTGCTGTACTGACAACTCCTCTGTCCTAAGCTTCAGTTTCTCTGTCCTAGATGTGCTAGTGAGTAAACAAAAGAAAATAAGACAGTAGGGAAAATGAGACTCTCTTGCATGGAATAATAAAAGGAATGATATCCTCTATCCATGGAATGATATCCTATGCACTCTGCCTGTCCTGCGGTGCAGGCTGTCTGTGAAAGAGCAAAGAGAGGTGGCCTGTAGGATGGTATGTGGAAGCAGAGGAAAAAGCGAGGGATGGTATCTTGGAGCAAATGGGCTGTAAGGCCATATAAAGGATGTTTTCTGTTAAATATAAACATCCAGTTTGTTCCTGCCATGCCAAGCTTGAGGGTTGTTTTGTGTAGCTTCATCTGTACCAGTGTGCTCTGGTGGGTCTGTGGGATACCGCAGGCTGCATGAGCAACTGTAAGTAACTTGTTTTTTTTTCTTTTCTAGTCTGTTCACGTCATGACATTGAGAAGCTGGAGAGAGGTATGTTGAGAAGAGAACTGTACAGCTTAATAGGTTCAAATTGCTTAAATATAGCTTGAGAGGAGGGAGGCAGCATTTGTGAGGCATGTCCTGAGTGCTGGGCTCAGGATCCCCGATTGCTATGCGTAGGGATGCTATTGGGACTCCTGCTTGCATAAACTTGCAGGCTGAATGGAGACCTTGTTCCCCCAAGCAAGACATAGTGCCTTGCCATGTTTCAGCTTCTGTTAACAAGATGGAGTTAGTACAACGTGTGACTTCAGAGGGCTGTGTAAGTTTAAGCCTTCTATTTGCCGGATAAGCATACAGGAGTGGAAGGAAATCTGGTTCACTGTGTTTTGTCTCCAGGTACTGTAGGAGCTACATCATAAAATCCATCAGACAACCTAGAAAGTTCATTGGATTTTAGATCCTTTTTTCTGTTGGTAGATTTTTTTGGTAGCATAATTTCTGACAGCTGAAACCCTATCAATTTCCACAACAAAGTTCTTAGTGATCTGTTTATGTCTATTTTTTCCTGTGTTGTTTTTTTTTTTTTTTTTCACCTGAGTTAAGCAGCAGTTTTTTCTTTCTGGATCATCCCTTTGCAGTATGTTTATTCAGGGTGTGCATGTTCTCCTTCAGACTTTGTTTGCAAGGCTAAGCAAAGTTCTTTCATCGTCCTCCTGTAAGATTGCCTTCTTATTCCTTTCTTTTTCCATAGTCACTGTTTTCTGCACCTCCTGTGTGCTCAGTTTTTTGAACATAGGTAAACACTTTGGCATATGTTATGCTGGGTAGGGTCGTACAAGTGCCATGCAAAATGCTCCCTGTTCTTAGAGTCATAGAGTCCCAGAATGGTTTGGGTTGGAAAGGACCTTAAAGCCCATCCAGTTCCACCCCCTGCCATGGTCAGGGACACCTCCCACCAGCCCAGGTTGCTCAAAGCCTCATCCAGCCTGGCCTTGAACCCCTCCAGGGATGGGGCATCCACAGCTTCCCTGTCTCTACGAGATATGTCATTCCTCATGCATCCCTGGGTCTCATTTTGCTGTTCCTTTGGATACATGATGCCAGTGGCTTGTGTCCCTCTGGAGATTCACCAGTACCCCATAGCCAAACTGATTTCTGCTGTAAGGTGCTTGTACCACTGGATTGCATCATCCTTACCCTGCTTTAGGGGCAATCTCTTTTGTGTCTGCCTTTCTGGTCTGCTGTCTGGCATCACATGTTGACAGTGGGTCATCAGCAAACTTTATTAGTAAATTCATCTTCTGCCAAGTTAGTTGGCAAAATCGTTATGTAGAAAGGGGCTTCAAGGCTGATTCTCATGGAACTCCAGTAGTCCTCTCTTTCCAGTCTTGCATTTCTCCTTTAAGCAGCGACCTTCACCATTTTTCCTCTTGACTGCTTTATGGCTCTTGTACTCATCCATGATTATCAGCTCTTCCATGTAGCATTGTGTCAGGACCTTTAATAAAATAGTAATGGTCCAGCTCTGTTGAACTTTACACAGTTGCTGCCTTTGGTTACCAAGATCACTTTGCTAGTTTTCCCTCCAGCCATTCACTGCTGACTTTGGTTTAGTGAATTGTTAACGAAAAGTCTTACTTTGACCCATGATTTCATGTACTGGTTCTCCTAGCATTCAGAAGTGCTCGACCTTGTGTGCTAGTAATTCCTTAAAGCAGAAAAGACTTGTGATCTACTTCAGTCTGACTGTGAGCTCAGGAGAAAATAAAGGATAGGATGAGTACACCCGTATGCTGAAAACATGGCAGAGGCGTTTGTTTTGCTCTACGTGATGAAGCAAGGATGGGGAATGGAAAATTTTTATTCTTTGTGATTGCAGACATGCGCTGATGCTGTGGGTTTCCATCCATCAAGCATCTGACTTAAAATGTAGCCCACAGGGACTTGATGTACTGGGGCCTGACATTTCTTACTCTTTTTTAGCTGCCCAGCAGAAAATGTATATATGAGAGAATCATTTTGAGATACTGTCCTTTACTGCAATGAGTTGAGAGCTTCTGAGGTTTCCTGTCCCCTTGCTGTCGGGGATCATGACCCACTACTGGGAAATGCTGATCTTAAATGGGAGGGGATCATCTTTTCTGTAGTACTGAGGTCCAATATTACTTGTTATTGTAGAGAGTTGACCACCTTCTGAAACAAGAACGTCTCACTGATGCGCTGGCTCTAGCTTGGTCTTTTTATGAAGGTAAAGCGAAGGCTGTAGTAGGTAAGTTTGGGTTTGTTGTTCTTTTTGTGTTTGTTTTAATTGAAACCACTGGGGAAGGTTTTAAACCTATGCATGTACATAAATAACTTTTTCAGGAAAAAAAAAGGAAGAGAATTGACTTGAAGAGGATAAAGTAGGATGTGCTGCTTTGGGTTTGGCAGAAACAGCACCTTTGTATGGATCAGTTTGATTTTTTTAGAGCCATAGTCCCTTCAGCAGCTTGCTGTTTTCAGATGAAAATCAGACTTGGTCTGTGTTGGGGCTCCTGTCTGTTGTTGCTTTGCCATGAAGGAGGGGGATCCAGGTGTTGAATACCTAGCCTGAAGATATTCCTGAAGGTCATGCATGACCTGTAGGCAGTTTTCGCTGTGATGTTCTGTCAGCTCTGCCAAGCAGGTCCTTTCATTCAGGTCTCCTCTGACTATACAGCTGACTGAAAGAACTGCTGGGTTTTGGCACCATGTTTCCTATGAAGAAGGATGCTTTAGGAGCACTTAGCTGGTTATGATAAACATGTTAATTATACCTGAAACTGCTGCTTGAATGATCTGATTTGGACTGGGTACATTGACTTTTCAGCATATAACTTCTGATGGTTTTGACAGATGAGACTCAAGTTCTCAGGATAAGATCCCCCTGCTGTGAAATTGCTGGTATATGAAGATCTCTCTCGTTTTAATGCATGGGTATAATGCAATTAAGAAGCTAGGTTTCCAGTACTCAAAGAATTACTGTCTTTTTGAATTGGCATTTAAAATTTTTTTTTCCCTTATAGTGCACTTAATTCAGCCTCTTTGCATCAAGGCATCCTCCAGCAATTAGCATCACGTACACAGTCTTTGACAGCCCTCCCTTAATTGTTCTCTCGGCGTTAAACAGCACTCAGGTCTTTTCTTGCCATCCCTGTCTGGAACAGGACCAGTGTTTACACTGGGAAAATAAGAAAAAGAGTGGGCTAAAAGTAGAACACAAAATGCTGTATTTAGATATCCTGACCCCTGCATCTCAAGGGTATTGGTGCTGAACTGTGGGATTTTTATATTTCTGCTGGTAGCTCAGATGAGAAAAGCTTCATTTTTTTTCCCCTCCTCATTCTTCCTAGGCTTGTCAGGGGACACAAGCAAGCGGAAAGCGGTCATTGCAGACAGAGTGAGTCACTGATCTCTTCCTAACTAGATTTTCATGTATGCTGATGTGATACTGTGTTCCTGGAAGGAATGGCTTCTGTCCTCCAGAAGTTAATCTGACTGTCTCTAGAACATGCACATGTGCCTCTCTTGCTAAGGTTGTGAGCAGGATTTTAGAAGAGACTTGGAAATACCTTTTGGGAAAAGGTGGGAATAACATCTGCAGCCCTAGCAAACCAAAATGTGACATTATCATCCAGGCCTTGAGGTCTCTGGTCCCCTCACAGTGGAGAGAAACCTTTTTTGGAGGTAACTCCAGAGTTTCCTGACTTTTGGTTGGCAAGTGACCGTCAGTATGTAACTTACTGACTCTCAGGATGGAAACTTTGCTCCATGTTTACGTGGACATGTAATAAACTCTTCAACTGCTCCTGTTGAGTTGGTAGAGGAACCTTTTTCTGGGAAAGGTATATTTAAAATACACAATTATTGCAAAAAATATTTAGCTATACTTTGTTCTTGATGTATATTTTATTTGCAGGTAAATAAATTTTGCTGTTTAAGATACTATAACTTAAGCTTTGGGTAAAAACACAGCCCTGATGAGCTTTGTGCTTCAGAAGGTGTTTACCTGCCTAAAAATCTGCTGGCAGACAGGCTGCCCAGTTTCTTGGTCAGTTAAAGTTAGCGTAGGCCTTCAGTATCCCACTGGGCCACTTCTGTCCCGTGTCATGCTGTTGCCTCTTGGCAGCCTTTTCCCTCTTCTCCTTCCTGCCCACAGCAGTTCATACCCAAAATGGGACAACAGAGTTCCCAGTGCTGCCCGCCCCCAAGGCAGGCTATTGAATGTGCTACCAAGTGGGGTCTCTAGTGTAGGATTTGAAAGAGTTGTCTTGTTTGTTGTAATTCAGATGGTTGAAATCCTTCTCCATTACGCTGATCGGACTTTGAAGAAATGTCCTGACCAAGGAAAAATCCAGGTTATGGAACAACATTTCCAGGTATGGTGCTCCAGAGGGCTCTCTTGGGTAGAATCTTTGGAGTTTTTTAATCAGACTTTGCTGTAAAAGTTACATGTCTATTTTTGAGAAATATTGCTGTGGTTCACCTCAACTCTCACCTGTGTTGTGTACAATAATGAGATCAGGACTTAGTTATGGCTGGACGGCAGCGCAGAATCTGTGTGCCCTCTGTCCTCTGCAGAAGCACAACTAGAATTTTTCTCCATATGAACCAGCAAACGGGAAAAGTTGTAACTGTGCCAGCTACCACCTGACTCAGATAGCTCATTGATTCTGCTCTGTATTGGCCAGGCTTCATTGTGTGCTCTGCAGGATGTGCTAGTTGGCAGGGTTTTTGCCAGTCCCTACAGCTTTTTTATGTTTCTTCCACAGGACGTGGTGCCTGTCATAGTTGATTACTGTCTGTTACTCCAGCGCACGTAAGTCTGAGTTTGCAAGCCTGTCTCCCAAGGCAGGGCACCAGTCTGTGTAGTCCTGAGTGCTGTCCCTGTAATATCAACGTGGTTTAGAGGAATTGTATCACATCATTGTGTATCATATCACAGTTTAAAGGAATGCTTAAAAACCAATACTCAAGTCAGGGTACTCAGTACTCAAAGATAAGCATGTCTTAAATTTTCATTGATGTGTTGAGGAAGAGAAGTTTGCTTCAAACTGCTTCCCTCACACCATCCCCTTAAGAAAAAGAAGATGCCTTGGTAGGTTCTCCTCTCGTCATAATTTCTCCTCTAACAGCGAGGTTTTTTGCTGCAACATCCATAGCTGATTTATTCTGCATAGCTGCCTGTAACTTGTGTCAGGATAGGAGCTGAACAGGGCATTCAGCTCCTGAGTTTGAGAAATACAAAGAAAAGGGGTTTAATTTGGAGCCCTCCGAAGTTAGATAAGTCAGGAGATTTTAATAACATTATTTGATAACTAAATACTTCTTTCTTCCTAGGGATCTATTATTTAATCAGATATATGATAAGATGAGTGAGAATTCTGTAGCTAAAGGCATCTTTCTGGAGTGCTTGGAGCCATATATCTTAAGTGATAAGCTGATCGGAATCACAGCTCAAGTGATGAAAGATTTGCTGCTTCACTTCCAAGACAAGAACAGGTTGGAAAATTTGGAAGCCTGCATCGTGCATATGGATATCACCAGCTTAGACATACAGCAGGTGAGCCGTTGTACTGCCCACTGGATTGAGTTCCTCTGAATAACCGCCAACATCCCCTAGTTGCTGATGCAAACTTCTTGTGCTTTTACGCACAGCATAGCGTGGAAAACAAGGTGGCACCTTTCAACAGGCAAGACTTACGTAGTCCAAACCATTCATGCCTTTTGGTCACTAATTTGCTAACAGAGCTTAGCCCTGTGTCCCTGGGATCAAATTCAATGAAGGTGGGGATTATTTAGCCTGGCTGTGTCCATCCTGGAACATGGATGCTCCTGTAAACATGTTTTGCTCCCCCAGTTTGTGTCCTGGTGTAGGTTAATGCATCAGCAGCTAAGTGTGTTGGAAACGACTAGTCTGCCAGGATTAGACTGACATTCACAATCAGTCTTTCCTGTTTTGAGTTTCCTAACATCAAAGGCTGCAGGAGCACAAAACCCAGGAGTTACATTTGTCAGTTTGGTGCTTGCCAGCCTGTCCTGCTCAGGTTCTTACTCTTGAATTACAAAGTTGGTGGAGCAAGGAGGTGTACCTGCTGGGTAGTCTTGTTTTCCTTGGCCAGTTTTTATTCGTATAGCGTGACTTTCCATTCCAAGGAAGGAACTGCTTGGGACCTTGACAAAATGATTCACTAATCCAACCAAAAGGCAAACTAGAGCAATCAAGAGTGTTGAAGAACTGATTTTTTATATTTTTTTTTTTTAATTCTTTAACCTGATGCAGGTTATGAATGTTAGAATCTAGACAGATTCCATGTTTGCTGTGTGAGCAGTAAGCTGGGTACTCCCTTTGGGGATTTGGGATCCCTGCAGAGACTAGTTCTGCAAGTGGAAATTGTCGTTCTGCTTTAAATCATACTGTCGGGTGATGCAAGTGCAAGGACAGAGATTGTCTTCGAGAGACTGGGGAAGGAGAAAACTGTGAGCTGAGAGCAGCTGTGTATCTACATGGTACTTTGTTTGTCTTGCAGGTAGTTCTTCTTTGCTGGGAAAACCATCTCTATGATGCCATGATCTATGTCTACAACAGTGGGATGAATGACTTCATTAGTCCCATGGAGGTAGGAAAGATGCTCAGCGCAGTGAGCTGTTATTGGTGTGTTCAGCATACAGGCTTTCTGAGAAACAGCCTTTCAACACCAAGGCATTGTCTTCTCATTCAGTGTGCATATATTCTTGTTCTTTTTCACTTCAAGGGAGTTTATTTGACTAGATGCAGTAGTGGAAAAAAGTAATTTGTAATTACTGTGCTTTAGAACACAAATTTCACTGCTCAGGTAGCAATGCTCTGCCAAGTCAGAACAGGAAGTTTAGTCATATTAATAAAAATAAAACAAAGGCAGCAGAAGAGAATGACATGATGACTTAAGGAGATTGCCCTGCAGAACTGCTCACAGTTTTGTTGCTGGTGGTGAGCCTGGCCTGCATTGTGTGACGTGCTGAGAAAGCATCAACGTTCTGCACAACGGGATTAGTCATAGGATCACAGAAGGGTTTGGGTTGGAAGGGACCTTAAAGCCCATCCAGTGCCACCCCCCTGCCGTGGGCAGGGACACCTCCCACCAGCCCAGGTTGCCCAAAGCCTCATCCAGCCTGGCCTTGAACCCCTCCAGGGATGGGGCATCCACAGCTGCTCTGGGCAACCAGCACCACTGCCTCACCCCCCGCACAGTGAAAAATTTCTTCCTAATGTCTAATCTAGATCTCCCCCCTTTCAGCTTATACCCGTTACCCCTTGTCCTCTCCCTACACTCCCTGATAAAGAGTGTTTCCCCATCTCTCCTGTAGGCCCATTAATGGCGGTGTGGGTATGAGAGGTTCTATCAACACATGCATTTTTTCCTTCATACTGTCTTCCCCTGCTGACACAATAGTGTATTAGTATGTATTAAAGAGTAATGGAGACAAAGGGTGAGCTTACCTGTGTGCAGAATTCGGAGGAAAGGCAGGAAGCCATCCTTGCATTGAGGCAGGCTGTGTTCTTGGCACCTGGGTGTGACCTGCCAACGGGACCCACCGTCCTGCTGGAACCAGAGGCCCCGGGCATGCTGCTGCTGGTAAGCCTGACAATGTGCCTGATACACCAGTTAGTCTTGAAGCCCATAACTATGATGTCAAGATGGTTCATTATGGAAGCACTGATGATATATTTTCTCAGTAGTGGTGAAGCAGAGAGCTGGGTCCATTTGAGTGTGGAAATCTTCAACTGCCCAGCACTAGCTGTATGGGTACACATAACTTCTGCTTTCTAGAGCTATTTAGACAAGTCCTCATTCTACATACCCAGACTAAAGGCTCTCTGGTGACCCTGCTGGGTGGGCTGAAGGCTTCCTTAATTTCTGGTGACAGAAGATTTGGGGACAGGCAGCGGGGCTGGTCAGTTACACTGTTACTTCTGGCACTACACACATTGCTTTTTTAGTGTGGCCTGTGCTTAGGGTTACACCTGATTGAATGGAGGCTGTTTTTTCACATCTCATAACATCAGCTGGGAGAAGCATCCTTTCCCACATCTTGGTGTCCTTTCCTCCTTTTGACTGTAAGACACGGTGAGAAAGCAGAGTTTCTGTGGGGCAGACGCTCCAGCGATCTCTCTTTAAAGCCACACAGATTCTTTGCTTTGAGCTTTTCCAGGTGCTTGAACACTGCCTTTTTTCTTGTTACAGAAGCTGTTCAAAGTCATTGCTCCTCCACTGAATGCTGGGAAGTCTCTCACAGGTACAGAATTCCTTCCCTTTAAAGGTTTCTAGTTTTGATATTTGTTGTTTTGAATATCTCTAGTCACTTCCAACAGAGGGATGCGAAAAGGAAATACCCAGTGTAAGGATCTTGGGGAATCGAACAGTGCTCTAGTACTATTTATTGTGTGTGAAGCTGCTCTGCTTACTGTGTATGCACATCAGATAAGATGTTTTGCTGTCAGCTAGAAAAAATAATTTTTTTCTCTGTATGTTGTCTAGTGAATAAAAAGTGACATGGTTTTTGTTTTGTAGATGAGCAGGTGGTAATGGGCAACAAGCTTCTTGTGTATATCAGGTAAGGTCCTTTAGAAAGCATGTGTGGTGTTGCCTAATGGTGGCATGAGATCTTTAACTCATGATAGTTGTATAATCTTATGGTGTGTTTCAAGGTCTGAGAGGCTGTGTAAAATAGCAACGGCTGCTTTGTACAGCCATCTTAAAGTTACAAGGGCTTCTTCATAGAATCATTCAGGTTGGAAAAGACCTCAAGGATCATCAAGTCCAACCGTCAACCCCACACCACCCAACCCACTAACCCATGTCCCCAAGCACCACATCCACACGTTTCTGGAACCCCTCCAGGGATGGTGACTCCACCACTGCCCTGGGCAGCCTGTTCCAATGCCTGAGCACTCTTGCAGTGAAGACATGTTTTCTAATATCCAGCCTAAACCTCCCCTGGTGCAACTTGAGGCCGTTTCCTCTTGTCCCATCACTTGTTCCTTTAGAGCAGAGCCCAGCACCCACCTCACTTCACCCTCCTTTCAGGCAGCTGTAGAGAGTGATGAGGTCTCCTTGTTACATGTCGTGCGAGTACATAGGTAGGATAAAGTTGGAGACTTAGAGCTCAAGTTACTGCAGATATGCCAAGACCATGTCTTGTTCTTTAGAATGTGGTGAGAGTTCTTTGTCCTGTGTGTGACACTGCTTCTTAAACAAGGACTCCAGAGCTGAAAAGCTGTATCTTAGCCCTTTCTGTCGTGCCTTGTGGGATAGCTGTGCTCAGGTGCTGCTTACTGTATTGCCTGTCATTGGCCAGAGGTCATTCTGAGACTATGTAGTAGTGATTAATTAGCAAATTCCTTTTTCTGGAATCTCCTCAAGTTCATGAACATTAGATTCTGTATTATTCCTGCTTCCTAAAATGCAAGAGTTAAGACTTTTGAGAAAAATACTGAATTTCCACTGTTACTTTTCTGCTGTGGAATGGAGTACCTTGGAAGCAAACTCATGCAGGGCATGGACTTATTGTGTGTTACCAGCATTGCCGTCTGCAGTGTTTGCTGTCATGATTTACAAAATAAGTGTCTTTGGCTTGTTTTAAGAGCATCCTGAAAACTAACTCCAAGTGTTTTCCTCAGTCTATTTAATGTCAGGAAGTATTTAAAAATGCCTTTTCCCTCCTTCCATCAGCTGCTGCTTGGCAGGCCGTGCATACCCATTGGGAGATATCCCTGAAGATCTGGTACCTTTGGTTAAAAATCAGGTGAGCAACCTTTTGGAAGGAAACTTTCCCATATGAGGTTTTATGTCTTATTTCTGATAGCAAGCTGTTATCAATCTGATAGCTGTATCCTTGTAATATGAGTATATAGCACTGTAGATACCAAATACATTTTTAAAGAATGAAATCAAACAGTTGTTGCGATCTGAACATTTAAACTTTACATTTTTTATTTCAACTGTAAATTGAGGTGTGGGAACATCAAGTTCTTTTGAACTAATTTTGATTGGGGTTTTTTTTTCCTTATTCTTTACTGCAAAGTTACTAGAAATTTTTAACTATCTTTTCTTCCTAAGCTTGCCTATGACATTTCAAATATGGGAGGATCTTCCCTGTTTGCAAATGCATGTAAGATGGGATTGACAGGAGTAGAAAGTGAGGCAACAGCAAAGAACATTAACTAAGTATTCCTTCCGCTGTTTGGCTGTTGCTAAAACTGCAGTTTGTGTTGGAGTTTGCCTAGCAAAGGGTGAAGTTCAGCACAGTCATTTTCCACGATGAAAGCCCCACTAGATGCATTGCTTGGCAGTCTTTGCCCTAGTTTCGTGTCACCATATCTTCACCTCTGAAGCTTACCCCGTCTTGGGTGTTCCAGGCACGCACACATCTGTCCTCTGGGTGTAATTCCCACACGCAGGGTGCACGTGCCTGTGCTGCCACATAAATCCGGATCACACACCCGCAGGTCCTCAGTAAATGGGTGGATGAGGGCGAGTTGCCATGACTGCTGAGTTAGGTAGTTGAGTTGGAACAGATATTTTTTTTGGTTGTGTGGGGGTTTTTTGGGGAGCTTGGTTTTTGATTTGGGGTTTTTGTTTTGTTTTGTTTTTTTTGGTTGGTTTGGGAGTTTTTTGTGGTTGGGGGTTTTTTTTGTGTTTTGGGGTTTTTTTTTGCTAATATAGCTTGTAGCTATGTATTTGTGGTAATCCTTTACTCACAGGATGTGCAAGCCAGTCTGCTCTTCTTTGCTGGATCAAACACTAGGCTGTTGCCCTGTCCTATGGTCCTTATCAAGCCCCACCAGCAGCAGCAGCTCCAGGGAGGAGCCATCAGCCTCTCCTTTTGGTGGCCTCTGGTGGTGTTCCTGAGAGCCTGGCTTCAGGAACACCTTTCTGTCTGGATACTTGAATCCACTCTAGCTACACTCTGGGTTCTTTTGATTTGTTTTCTTAGGAGTTCCTAGCTGGCAGGTGGGTGTCAGGTTCAAGGAGGCCAGCAGGGAAGGCTGCAGGTCTGGCAGTCAAGCTGCTTACTCCTCCTGGCTTTGCTGCCACTGTGATGGCAGGAAAATTATCTTGGAATAGGAGTAAAGGAGAGAGCACAGCATTTCCCCAGGATGGCTGGGAGAGTGTGTTGCCTGTCGGTTCTCCATGGGATCCCAATGTGTGTCTTAACACACTCAGGAGTGCCAGGCAGTCTGCTCTCCTGCGGCTGGCAGCCAGATCTGTTAGGAGCGTGTTGGAGACAGCTGGAGCTGTTGCTGCCCTCTTTGTTCCCTGGGGGTGTCTGGACACCTCTGTCAGTGGTTGAGTAAAGGGAGTTACCTTCATTTTGAAATGTGCTCGAATTTCAGGAACTACAAAGTCAGTGGAGGAGCTACAGAGTTGAGTAGCACCGTAGTCAGTCCTTGCAGCTGCAAAAGCTTTGTGCCTGCAAGTGAGGGGGCAGATTGACTGGCTCTGCCCCAGGGAGCTGCTGGCAAGGAGAGGAGCTGTGCCCTGGCTAAGGAGGAGTTGCACAGCTTCTGAGGAGACCTGCCAGGAAGGGGAGGAGTTATCTGATTTCACATGCTTCTGTCTGCAAGTAAAAGCCTTAATTTTTGGTTCATCTTAAATTTTGATAAATTGTTTGGTGAGCCTAAGGAGGGAAAATTTTTTTTCGTACTAACAAGCAGCAGCAGCAAACATCATTCAAGTAACACTGATGGGGGCTCCTAAGGTCCTGTAAAACTTAAGTGCAAAGCAGGTAACGATGCTGCTTTCCCATGTGCTTGTGCTGTCAGTTGCCTGAAATCTGCTGTGTGTGTTTGAATTTTCATTGCAGGTCTTTGAATTTCTCATCCGGCTGCATTCGACTGAGGGATCTGTGGATGAAGAGGTCTACCCTTATGTTCGTACCTTGCTGCACTTCGACACTCGGGAATTCCTTAATGTTCTTGCTCTGGTAAGAGATCACCGATCTCCTCCAAGAGAAAAATGCAACTCTGGTTCTTCCATAATCTTATGTCATGGTTGCATGATCTGTAAGATTCCTGTTAAAAAGTTCATGCTTTAGGTAAACCAGTAGTTACTGGCTTGATGCAGGAGCAGTTTTGATGTGTGCTCTATAAGATATCAGAGGAGATCATAATAGTCGTTTATGTCCTTAAATATTAACTGATGAATATGACATTATACAGTGAAGACTCTGGTAACAGAGGCAATCTTTAAAGCGCAGGTAAAACAAGAATAATGTATTTGTAAAGAGTGTTTTGGTACTTACATCTTTCTCCTGGATAGAGATTTATCTTTCTTCCTTTCCAAATTTATTGAATTTCCTCTGTCTGTTTGGACCTGTTACTTTTACCTGAATATGAAAGAACTATTTTGGTAGTTACAAAAGAGCAAATTGTATCTCAGAACCTGCTGCTTAGGTGATGTGCACAGAGGGGACTTGAATGAATTGTCAGCTCTGTGATACGGCTGCTGCTTCATGTTTGCTTGTATTTCTGGGGCTGGCAGTGGACAGTGTTCTTCTCAAGGTGTTGGTGTTTTGCCTCATGCAGACTTTTGAAGACTTTAAGAATGACAAACAAGCTGTGGAATATCAACAGAGAATTGTGGACATCCTTCTGAAAGTGAGTGTGCCTAAAAATTAACCTCCATGTTGCATCTGACTGCTTCTATCTGACACTGTGCAGTAAAACCTGGAATTTGGTGAGGTGTTCCAGTCCTGCCCTGGATGACACCTCTGAGAAGGTGGTAGGCTGGAGCATGGATCCACCTCAGACAAGGCTGTCGGTTGGATATTTGGAAGTGATGCTTCGTGCCCATTAAATATGGTGACAGAGAGGTCTCCTTTCGTGTCTGTGATTTCACCTGGGTTGTACTTTGTTGACAAATTTCTCCTCTCTGCACTGTTAAGTTTATTTTTATCTGCTTCTCATCGATTCCACTCCCTGATTCCTTCTGAGCAGGCAAAACTGTCCCAGGAATCCTGTGCTTGGCAGGATGCCAACGCTCTTCTGATAAAACCCTGCTCCCTGTACCTGTAAATGCTGTGTTTGGGATGTAGCATACCCAGAATGACAGGCCTATCTTTAGTAAATGGGAAATAAGGGGAATGTCAGAGTTATCAGCCTGGTGCTCTAGAAATCACTTGTCATCTGCAGCCCGTGATCCTTAACAATGAACGTTCTCATTAAAAGCTGTCGCTGCCAAATGCCGTTTGCTTTCCCCTCCAAAGCTGTCAGCATTAATAATGAGTAACTCCACTTGGAAGCTGTTTATGTATAAACATATCATAAGCAGCGTTTCCCTGTCACTGTCATCACTGATAGCTGAGAGCAAGGGCACCAGGGGTGAACTGACACAGCAGTTAGTCCCTGCTTTTTTGTGTCTTTAGCTGCTGCCAGCAGGAGGTGGCACACTGCAGCTGTGTTCTGGAGCTGCTGTGGCTCAGCGTCTGCTGGATGGAGGTGTTTACAGCCCTGCTCTGTGCTGCTGGCCGTGCAGCAGATGGGTTCTGTCCACCGCAACAGAACTCAGCCCTGCTCTTGGAGGAGAAAGGGAGGGCAATTATGAGAAGTGCTGCAGCATTAGATCCATTTGCAGGCAAACAATTGGCTGTTACAAGAACTCTCAGTCCCTTGGTCTAGAATCTGTTCTCCTTGTGGATAAAAATAAAAAAATCTTGGAACTTTTTATTTAAATTTATCGTTGGCAAAAAAAAACCCCACTTAGGAAATAGCCACATTTTTAAAATAGTTTGGCCAACACAGATGTTCTGCTAATACTGATCTAAACTTCCCCAAATACATCATCTTTTAGAAAGTCCACGTGGCTGGCCTGCAGCCTTGGTAAGGCTGCTCTGTTTCAGAGGTACAGTATTTTCACCTTCACGTGGAGTGACGAGGACCCAGTTGGTGAAAAAAACAGACAAAATGAGTAAAACACTCCTGTTGTTCTAGTGAGCCATATTTTTAATGCTATTAGCTAATGCCCTTCTGACTAGGCTCCTGTATGAAATAACCTTTTTAGACAGAAAATAAAGATTAAAAAACAATGATAGCATTAACTGATGTTTCAAGCAGAGCTCTAACTGATTCCTTAACATGTCTCAGCTGTCTGCCTCCACTTGTGTAAGATAACCATTAGCATCTCATGGGGATCTGGAATTCTGGGTCACTTTAAGAAATCAATTGTATCTCCCAAGTTTAGACTGAATGAGGTTATAAACTGTGAGATGCTTAGTGTCTAGGCTTTGCTAGAGCAATTCTTAGATGTTAGCTGACAGAGCTGTTCAGGTGATGGATTTCTTCCCAACTAAACCCACTGCTCTTAGAGGCAGTCTCCAAACAGGGGCATTTCACTTTCCCTTAGTGTTTAGGAATTTTTTAGGAGCATGAGACACCACGTCACAACACATTCTGCTCATTTTTTATATGCCTGACAGGTGACAAGCACTTCTTGGGTTTCAAATCCCTTTTATAGTGACTCTTAGATATTCCATTTTTCTGTAATTTCAAGTCAGTACAGCCACAAGTTTCTCAAAATATTCATAGACTAACAGCTAATTTAATGTGAGAAAAGAAACAGACACGATAGCTGTACAGGGATTTCTTGTTGCAGTGTCCTGATTGCTTTCCCAAAGGCAGCTGTAGAATCAATCACTTGTGTTCTTATTTTTCCCTTTTGTCTCCAATGCTTCTCAGGTCATGGTGGAGAATTCTGACTTCACCCCGTCGCAGGTTGGCTGTCTCTTCACCTTCCTCGCCCGTCAGCTCGCCAAGCCCAACAACACATTGTTTGTGAACAGGACGCTTTTTGACCAGGCAAGTATTCCTTGGTGAAGGGTGAGTTCCGAACAGACTGCAGCACCGCAGAAAGTGTGGCTCGTGCTGTGGGCTGGAGCAGTCCTGGAAGGACTGGTGCGCTATGAAACAGGTCGCGTCTTGCTGGGACCTTATTGTGCTTTCAAAGAAGCAGAGCAGGAGAGAGCACAGAAAGGCAGGAAGCTCCACGTTGCAGTTTGCCTGCTGGAATTGTGTGGGAAGTAGGGTCAGGTCCTAGGAGATGGAAGAGCTGCTGCTCCTCGCTGTGCAACGGCGGATTCCTGTGGTCACTAGTGTGTCAGGAAGGGGAAAGCAAAGGCTCGTGAGGGGTGGAACCAAGCAGTTTGTCTTTAAGTGGGCATGTTAGTGGCTCTGTTGGCACTTGTTGTGTGTATGAAATGCCTAAAATGACACTAGCAAGTTTACAGAGCTGGTATACGTAGCTGGCAATTTCTGGTTTGCATGGCCGTCACACTTCTCTGCTGTTTGAAATAGGCTGATATGAATCAATGCATGCCTAAAGCTTGCATGGGTTAAGTTTATATCCCCATTTAAGTCCCAGAAATTCCTGGGGCTGAGGAGGTGGCTTCAATGGCTACAGCGGTTGCGCTTTGGTGATAATATGGATATTTGAACACTAATAAAGAACAGGTTAGAAAATGTCTGTCCTTGGGCATAATTTAGACTGAAGAAGTCTGTGGAGGCTGAGTGGATTTGGATTAAACACTTTAATTACAGATGTATAAAATTTTATGAATTACATGACTTCCTGTTTTTCTGGGAGAAGTGGCACAGTCCAGTAGAGAAGGTGAGAGGGTCAGCGTAGTGGTTCCAGCTCTTTGGTGTGTAGGGCCACAGGGTCTCCTGAGTTCCTCTGTATTCCCTGGGTTCCCCAAAGTTTGGTTCTGGATCCTGGTGCGGAGTCATGGGTTTCCCTCCCTGGAGTCTTTCAGCTGTTCTTGGTTGCTCCAGTATTCTGAAGTGTTCCTTAGTTATAGAGAGTGCCTCACAGATGAACATCCATCCAGATTGCACCGTTGCGCTCCGATTTGCTGTTGCCGTTGTTGGTGCTCACAGTCTGCAGGTTAGGTTTCTGCTAACAGCTGGGCTAACAACTCGTGCTAACCTCTGCATCCTGGCACAGGTCCTTGAATTTCTGTGCAGTCCGGATGATGACTCCCGCCATTCGGAGAGGCAACAGGTAACGGCCTTCAAGGGAACGTTTGTGCAAGCACCAGGTATGACCAGGCTGTAGAGCACGGTTCGGCCTCATTGGGAACATACGCTGGCTGAAGGTCACATGCTAAAGCAGTCACCTAGTGTAGGAACGGTGGCCAGCATGGAAGAATTGGGCAGCACTGTACACAGCAGGAGAGAAGGAGGATCCTACCCCAGCATTGCCTGCAGGAGAGATTTGACAGCAGTAAGAACAGAGGCAGGAAAAGTCCTGGATAAGCGCGTGACCTTCATAGTTAATGGACAATCAATTAAAAAAAATCTGTAAAACGAGTCCTGTGTTAATACAAAGTTTAATGGAGCAGGAGCAGTGTATTTTTGAATGGCACTGGCTGTCCGGCTACTGCTGCAGTGTAAATAACTGCCCTTCAATATCTGCAGGTCCTTTTAGAATTGCTCCAGGCAGGAGGCATAGTGCAGTTTGAAGAGAGCCGTCTTATCCAAATGGCAGAAAAAGCAGAATTGTAAGTTGCTTTTTACAATATATAAATGCTGCCTTTAGATCTTGCATATGATATTTAAATACTGCCTTTCAATCTCCTCCAAAGATTTTTTTCCTCCACATTTCTTCTTCCTACTTTGCAGCTGTGTTTGGGATTATTCTCCCTGTGCATTCACATCTGCTTCATTTAATATGTTCATGTTTAGTCCCAGTCTTTCTGCTTCATCTGTACTGAGTGTTCTTACAGAAAGCGTTGTTAAGAGAGGGTAGAGCTGTGGATCCCCTTCAGCATGGAACCCCATGGGGCTTGATGAGTTTTGGCACTTCCTAGAGCCCAGGCTTTGTTCAGAGGCATAGCTGTGTGTTTGAATGCTTTACCACTGACAGATGGAGATGACTCCTTGGGGTGAGACCCACAGGTGGATTTAAAAGCATGAAGGGGTCTGAAGCCACCCCCGTGGTACTCATTTTAGAATTTGAGTAGGAGAGACAAAACACAGTGTCTGGAAAGGCTAAAAATTTCCACCAGCTCTTTTAAATGCTTTCTACTTCCAGAAAGAGTCTGTCATGCGTGAGCAGAGTCAGCCAGGGAGGGGCATCTTCATACAAGGCTTGAGTTTGGATGTTATGTGAATTAATGCACCGTACTACAAAGGACCAGGGGGATAGAAGTGCCATGGTGGGGTATGCTATGCCTGTTTTCCTGCCTGTCCTAGGAGGAGTTACAGAACCAAATTTTTCAGACATTTTTTCAGAGTGCATTTTTTTTTCTCTCCTTCCTTCACAGAGTTTGGCAGCCAGAACCACCAGCTCAGCCCCTTCCATCAGAGCTAAAAGACCTATAATGTAATGTTATTTAGCAGACTTTTCATTTGTTTTGCCTCAATTGCATCTGTTTTTATCTAAAGTCTCAAAATATTAAAGATGTTTATTAAAATCTGAAGGTAGGAAGCTGTCATAACACATTATTGAGTCATGTTCAGTGTATTTCTCCAAATTAGCACTGTGGAGTGGCCTAGCTTAGAGCTGAGTGTGTTATGGAAAGAAGAAAGATGATCTATGAACAGCAGAACCTGTGAAACTTGATTTCTTTATGGATTTTTGTCCTCTCTCTCTTGCCTCTCACCTTAATAACTCTGGTTTTCTCTGTTCTGTATGATAACTTCCCCAAAAGAGGGAGGCTGATAGGCTGCTTGGCCTGTGGCTGGTACCAAATGGTATATGTCAACTGGAGCCACCCAGCCTGTGTGCTGGAAGCCTCAATGTAAGATACTTCTAAATGCTGTTTGTAAAACAGGCTGTGTTTTCCTCTGAGTGCTGCCAGGCTGTGCTGAATCTGAGCTACCTACTTCTATTCTGCTGGCTCAGCTGAGGGAGTGTTTTTCCTAACGTGGAAAGTGTTTTTCCTTTCAGCTATCAGATTTGCGAGTTCATGTATGAACGAGAGGATCGCTATGACAAAATAATCGGCTGTTACCTGCGTGATCCAGTGAGAAAAGTGAGTAAATGAGGTGCTTCTGGCCTTTCTCCTTCCTGCCAGCGCAGCCTGTCCTGACAGTAGTGTGAACAGGCGCAGCAGCCCTGCTCTGCTGTCTTAGAAACTGGCCTCCTTTATGGTGAGTTTTCATAGTTATAGCCGAGGCTTTTTGTGTGTGTTTGTGTGTTGGAGAGGAGTCGATTTTTTTAAAAGTTCAGAGTTTTAAATTTCTTTTAAAATTTAAGCAATGCTAATATATCGAATCTCAGTGCAAGGTGGGATTTCCTGCAGATGTTGCTAACTGCAATACTTCTCTGCTTCTGCCCTCAGTCCCCTCTTTTCTCCCCCTGGACAGACTTTCTCTGCCCTTGCTGTATCTTTGCAATTAGCTTCTGCATGTCTGCAAGTTGCATATCTGCCACCGTTTTTGAGGTAGTCTCTTCCCTACCACCAACAGAAGCTGGGAGCAGAGTCTGGCAAATATCATCTCCCTGGCTCCTTATGAAACCACGATGCTGAAAGCTGGGTGGGTGAGGGGGTCAGAAGAGATGGGTTGTGATAGTGAGATGGTCAAAAAATATTGTACAGGAGAGCACCTTAGCTGAGGACAGTGCAGGAGAACCTGGGGGAGAGGCTCATGTCAAAGAAAATTCAGGAACACGCTGGGAAAACCAACCTACCCTCTAGCAAAGCGTTCCTTTCTCTGCCTATGCTCCTAGCTAGAGAGTGGTGTCCTGTCCTTTGTCCCTGTGAGCAAGAGGGGGACATTTCCAGTGGTGGAAGAACAATTGTCTTTGACCTCAGTGCTTAATACATTTAGCATCAATTCTGTTCCTCTTGGCTTTTTTTTCCTGGCAGTTCTTCAGGAGCTATTTAGGGACATATATATAATCTGGCCTGCAGATAACTGATCCTGACGTGCTAAGAGAGGACTAGCCCTGAGGTCATCCCGAGATGTTTGAAATGCTCTCCCTGACCAGACTCTAATGCCGTTGGCGGCACTGCAGAACATACCGTAACATTTATGGGTTTATGCCTTACAGGAAGAAGTTTTCAACTATATTCACAACATCCTCTCCATGCCTGGCTACAGTGCTGAAGAAAAGCAGTCGGTGTGGCAGAAAGCTTTGGAACATATAGAGGTACAGTGTATCCTAAACCCCTGGTGCCTGAGCCACTGCTAAGTCCTGTGGGATCTGCCTAGTGCTGTTCTCTGTTAGCAGAAATGTCACAATTACAAATCACAAGTGTTTAGGAAGCTCTGACTTTAAGGTTTAGCAGTCTCATACATTAATATAGGTGCATCTCTTAGATTTGGGCTGACCTCCTTGGTTTCCTGGTTTCAAGCTCTCTGGGTAATGGGACCTTGTCAGCTAGTGAGTGCTGTGTAGCAGGGAAGGGATCCATTAGCAAGTCTTTCACCTCCTGAGCATGCAGCAGCAAGGTCAGGACATTGACATCACTGACCTGGCAGTCTGTGGTACCAAATTCCTCATTTTACAAGGGGAATAGCATTCAGCCTTCGTACGCTGATACTTCGAGCCTGTGGGAAGATGGGGTCATGACTCCTCCTGTATGACATGGACTGTTGCTAGACTTCTCTAGCTAATAACTTATCTCTGCAATCTCTCTTTGCTTCAGGGGATGGAGATGTGTCAGAAATAACTCTCCAGTCAGGAGATATGGGGAAGCCATAATGTCTCTAGTTCCTACAAGGTGGTGTCAGTCCCCTCCACGGTGATCTGGAGATAAACCAGGAAAATAACTCTGTCTATAAAACAAGCAATCATGCAGTTGCCCAGACCACTTAGCAGAAAATGGCCACAGAAGTCTGTGTCCTGTGAGGTGGACAGAAGAGTACTAGGTACATTTGACAGATGCAGAATACTTTTAGTCTCTACCAGCATCTGCAAGTAGTGCGTGACTAGTGAGAAAATGGACCAAGAGGGAAAATGATTCCAAAAACAATAAACAAAGAAGTGCTGTGAATCCAGCTGTATGACGTGCAGCTTGCTGAGCTCACGCCCTCTCTCCAGATGCGCTGTCGGAGCCTGTGGGAATTGCTGGGGGTGATGGGTGTGCTGGGGCTGAGCGCCTGGCTCTGCACTGCCTTAGCAGAGCAGCCATGGTTCCACGCTGGGCTTTCTGCTGTCTGCTTTGCTGCTTCCTTGTGACTGCTTCGTTCTTCTCCTCCTTCATCCCTTATCTCTTCTTGGGTTGGTATATACAGCCCTAATTTTTGGGTTATGAGTGCCTCAGCCTCCCTCTGTAAGCCTTATTTTGTGTCTTTGTCAAATTGCAGGTAGGTCTCCTTGGTGGGTCTCTTCACCCTGAGGCCTTTACAATTGCTGTCCCTTGCTTGGGTGTCTCAGGACAAATCAGAAATGTCCTGGGTTGCCCCTCCTGATGTTTCTCACTGTGTTGTGCTGGTTTTGATAAGCTTGTTGGAGGCTAAGGCTGCCAGCTTTCCATCCTGAGTTGTTTGTTTGTTTTCTCAGTCTGGTGGAGCCACATCTTGATTGTTGTACAGCACCAGAAGTGCCCAGTGGCCAGCTTGTCAGAGCTGTCTCATTTTCTGAAGTTGGCAAACAACAGAAAAAATTCCTTTCAACTTGTCCATGGCCATCCTTAAAAACAAGGTTTCTTGCACAGTTCCACCAGGCCTGCAGGTAACTGCTGGCTGCTCTTATCTCTGCTTTTTGCAGCTTCCTCCAAAAAGCTGCTGGGCAGATGATCAGGTCTGTAGGTCACCTTTCTTGGGTGCTGTCGCTGAGATCATCTCCCTCTGTCCTTTTGGCATCTTCCTTTTCTCAAGATTGGTGAACAGTATACACAATTTCCTGTGGCTTGGCAGCTTATTGCCTGCTGTGGGTTTTGGTTTTTTTTCCATTGTGTTAATCCTGATCTCAGACATTCAGAAGACATAAAATAATCAACAACGTCTTGCTAGGATGGTGCTGTGATCTCAGGCCTTTTATCTGCTGAGGTATGAAAGTAGCAAACCAGCCTCTTCAGCTGAAACCAGCAGTGTCTAGAGAGGCTTTCCTGGCGATCTTATGACAGCAATTGGGGTTTGTGATCAGTGCCACTTCCTGTTTTCGCCATCATCCTACATACCTGTTGTTCCTTGATGTTTATCTTGAAAACAAAACCTGAGGCTTCTCTCCAATGGTAGCGCTGTTTGTGGCGGTCGCTTTCTGTCCCCAGACCCGCGTGCCTCGTGTCAGCACTGTCTCCTTGAGGGCTGGCTGCCGGCAAATCCCACAGACCTGGGAGAGGATGAAAACCCCAGCCTCTCAAACCCTGTGCTCGGGGGTAGGCTGTGAAGGTCAGGCTGGTTTAAGAGCTGCAGTCATTACAGGAAGGCTGGGCCACCTCCCTGCAGCCAGCCAGTCCTATCTGCAGCTGTCCTGAAGACTCCTAGGGAGGGTTTGTCCAGAGGGAGAAATTAAGGCAGTGACACTACATCCTTTCTGCATTCCTGTGCACTCCTGCAGTTAAGATCTTCTGGGTCCTTTGGCCTGCCTGGGTTTGTGAGATAGATGAAGGCGTTGTGCTCCTGGGTGCTGGGGAAGCAGCGAAGAGCTGTGGCTCCTGCAGTAGAGCTGTGGGGTCAAACACCGCAGACCTGCTTGACATCCAGAATAGTTGGCAAATTCTACTTTGGAAACCTCAGCGTCTTCCGTGATAGCCCTTCTTTAACGAGGAGTGGAATGGTCAGACTCTTCCTTGTTATGTCTCTTCCCTGCACCCTGGGCTGTTGCTGGCATTGGCTGAATTTGGTGGCTGCTGTGTCTGTCTGCAGACCAAGATAGTGCTAAGTAACTTTCTCAGATTTTTTTTTCCCTTCCAGATGTATGTGTATGAAGTTTTTATTTCTTTACCCCTGTAACAATGGTTTTCGTTTAGTACAACAATGCTTTCTTTGTAGGCTTAGCAGGGGCTTTTGGGAAGGGTTACCAGGTACCCAATATTGGTTTGAAGTAGCTGCTTCTCATTTATTTGGAAGCATGGATGCATTTGGAAGCATCAGGAGCAAAAAACTCATGTCCTGGATTGTGTAAACTTGTATGATATGAAGCCTCTTAGATCAAGCTTGACAGGAGGCAAACCCATAGGCATTTGTAAGATTTTTTTTTTCCTTTTATTACAATAAATAAATTGTTCAGGGTTTTTTCATGTCTGGACAGGTATCAGTTACAGGTAACCTGCTTTTAAACCTATGGCTGGGTTCAGTTCAAGCCAGTTCAACACTGTTTCCATTTGACTGAGAAATTCCCCAGGGTCAATCAAGGGCTTTGTTTCCTCTCTCCTGCTGGCTCCTAGTTGGCACTAACTGGGCTTGTTGGCAGGGGTAAAAGGCACTTGTCAGAAAACCTGATTAATAATTTCCTCACCTTAGGTCTAAGATGTGGTCTCGCTGGTGTGAAAAGTCTTGCATTCTTACAAGACCTGTTGTGTACTAAAATCGACTTTGAAAAATGCCTTTTTACAAACTACCCTTCCTTCTAATTTTTTTCAAAAATGACTGTGCGATGGTATTTGCTATTTTACAGCTTTCATCCTGGCAAAGATAGAGTTGCAATGTGAACGGACTCAGTGATACTGCATAATTCTATTGCCTATGAAATGGAAAGTTTTTTTGTTGTTGTTGTGTTTCCCTCTCCAAAGGAGTTGCTGTTGCTGAGCCCATGTAAAGCAGCCGACTTGGTAGCCATTCACTTCGGTGAGCAGATTGAGAGCATCATTACAAAACTTCAGGTAAAGTGTCAGACTTCGTTGGTGCTGGTGCTTCTTTACAGTGGGGTCATCATTCTTGTAAGATGACTGCTAAGAGTACTGGGAAGTTTTTGCTGTGTCATAAGTGGCAGAAAAATAGCTTGATAGCTACTCAGCTGCAGGAATTGCTACATTTAAATTATTTGTCCTATTTGTAGAGTTCTGGCCATAAAAATGTATGATCTCTGAGTTGCTGGTCGCATCACTTGGTAATGCAGTATTTAGTCTGGAGCTCAGTATGGCTTGCACTCACAGATCAGACAGAGCTGTTGTCAGCAAACGTATCCTCTGAGTTATCTGCCCAAAAAAAAAAAAATACTAAACCAACTTCTTCAGCAGGCACCAGCTGTGAACAGTATTTTCTTCAGTGGATATAGTGCAGGAATCACTGGTTTATAGACGTTATTTGAAAGAGTAATACTGTGTCTCCTCCTGTTGTACAGGACCAGTTCTTGCTCTTCCAGTTTCTGAGGAGTCTCCTTGATCCAAGGTATGTAAGAAAATGGGACCATTTAGAAACTACAGCTTGAAAACATGTGTGAAAATCAGTTCCTTTGAAACAGGCTATCAATAGACAGCCTACAGCCAAGATTAGGGCCTGGAAAAGGCGACTTGCTCTTCAAACTGCCCAAAGTTGAGAAGCATAGCCCAGAAATAAGTGTTCTGGGGAGTATTATTTGTCAGAGCCCTTGCCAGCTTCCTAACTGGGAAATGGTGTGGGTTCCAGTATGTGCAACATGCGCCTCCCCCACGCTGGTGGGAGTTTGGGCGTTGCTGGAACGGCTGCTTTGGGAAGGCTGTGAAATGGTTACCCTGGGGCTGAGACGGCCTTTTCTCTTCTCAGAAATGGCAGTTTCTGTTCTCAGCCCACTGATTGATTGCTTGACCATGGTGCCCAAGTTTAGCATAAATAGAAAAGTGTTTTGGTCTACGGGCATTTTGCATTTCTATCTTATTTCAGAATTGCTGCTGCATTGCACTGCGAACTTCTCTTTAACAACTTGCTTGCTCCATCTGCTCCTGTTCTTTCAGTATTTCAGCACTGAGTATTCTCTTTCTGTTGAATCAGTTTCAAATGCTACAAGACCTTGATTTTATTTATTTTCTTTGTAATCCATTTATATACACACAGCTCCAATTGCCTTCTAGCAACTGTTAATGCAATTTAAGGAAGATCTTGCTTTGTCAATTAGTGACAAATTAATTGTGCTTGAGGAGGAGGAGGAAAAGGTAGTATTATCTAAGTTCAAGGGTCAATGTTTCCGTTCTTGTTGTAGCGGAATAAAAACCACACTTTGGAAGCTAGAACCTTGAATTAATCAATTTTTGGGTTTAGTTAGGATGTAAATTAAAAATAACAAAACATGTCTTTTTGTAATTATTGTTTCTGGAGTTTTACAGCCATGTTTGTATGGAAGTTGTGAATTTGTTTCTTAGAAGTCAACATAAAATCAGCATTTTGCCAAGAAAATGGTTGAGTTTTCTAGAAGAGAAATTAGATTATTTAGTTAATAAAAGAATACTTTAAAAAAAAAAATGAATAGCTAAGCAGAAATGATACCCAGCTGGATGTTAAGTCGGACTTTGTTTATGCTGTGATATCACTTGAGGCAAGTGAGACCCAGGGAAGGTAGTCATTAACCTGGATTTTAATCTTATGCATAGAGTGGCTTCCATAATCTCTGAGTAATAAACGTATCTAATTTAGCTCTGCCATAATTAGAGCTAAATACGACCCTTTCTCCTGTAGTTATCGTCTAATCAAAAGCAACACATGATGTGTTCAAACCAGCAATAGGAAGCAACTTTCTGTATCTGATCTTTCGAAAGCTCTCTGCGTTCCCTCCAAGGCTGCTGTTGAGCAAGGTGTGTTAGCCACGTGGCTTGTCACATTGTGCCCTGTGTCCCTTAAGAAGGCTTACCAACAATTCCTTGTCCCTCTGGGTTCCAAAGTCCGTTAATGCTCTGCACTACAGGAGGATGGTCAGCATCACAAGGAGTGGAGAGAAACCGTGTACTGACTGGATTGCTATTGCCAGAATACTCACTGAGTAACAGATAAGTGGGACAGTTGTACAGAAGAATGACCAAACTACTACTAAATACTGTAGATTCATGAGTGAAGACACGGGAAACTACAGGCTGGTCAGTCTCACC
>NW_010107296.1:0-5426 GCF_000699245.1 Pterocles gutturalis | reverse complement strand
CACCATCCCTGGAGGGGTCAAGAAACGTGGTACTTGGGGACATGGTTTAGTGAGCTAGGTGGTGTTGGGTTGACAGTTGGACTTGATGATTCTTGATGTCTTTTCCAACCTTAATGATTCTATGATTCTATATACCATCGGTAATGTTACGCAACTTAAGTTGCAGAACAAAAACTGACCTTCATGACTTCCCTGCAAATTTTGAGTTAAAACCAAACAAAACCAGCAAAGTCAAAATTATTCACAGCACTGGTGACTGACAGGATAAAGCTCTTCTCTCTGATGTTATGGGCAACACTGTGACTATTCAAGTCAGTGGCACTGACTTCAAAGGGTCAGTATTTCACTGTTTGATTTTTCATCAAGGCAACAGCTGCTGCCATAAGACAGAGATTCCAACAGCTGTTAAGACTGGCAAAGCAATTCACTCCTGAAATATAAATTCTGCAGCATTGGTCCAAAATAATATATTTACTATGTGAATTACTGAATAACTGAATAGAATTATTAAAGACCTCTACAGTTCTTAAATATGCAACTTCAGTTGACCGTTCAAGGACTCAAAAAGTTGTAACAACTTGAGGGCTTGTTTTCAGCGCCTTCATGGAAATGGGGTGTGTGTGGGGGAAGTCTATGGCTGACGTATTTTCCTGGCAGCTGAGTTATACTTCTGGGCAGAATGAATGAAGGTAGTGCAAGCACAGGCAGGGTGAACAAGTGCAAACTAATTAAATGTGCACACATGCAGATTCCTTTTCTTTTTTCTTTTTGTCTTTTTTAAAACAATAATAATTTGAGCCTCATTTGCCTTTCATACAGATTTGTCACAAGCCAGATAACTGCTATCAATGCATAGGTTTTGCAGTGCAGTTAACTTCAAGCCAGAGAAGAAATTGGTTCACACAGTTTAGACAAAATAGAGCTTAGAAGGCCATTCACAAATTGAATGGCTAGGGATATAACACAGAGAGTAAGGGGGGATCATAATGTGTTAGAGCTTTGGGAAACAATCCATGGGTTGTATTGTGTGCTGATACAATCACAGTAGCCAAGAGATTTACAGAGAAATGCACCCATTATATGCAAACAGCTCTATAAAGCATAACAAAAATATTCTCAGCTGTTACTTGTCTCTCTGCTTACTGCTTCTCCAATGAAAATGTAAATTGAAAGTTTTCCAACTATTTCCAGTTCAGTTGATCTCAAAGCAAGTTACACTGCCCAAAAGCTATGGCTTTCTAAAAATAATGGTGATATCTATATTAATGGTTCTTCAACTGCATGCAATGCAAGTATGTTGTCTGGCTATGTTTACAGGCTGTAATATAATCAAGGGTTTAGATGACAGACTAACTCATGAAGGTAAAGCTCCAAAGGGTCATCCCACAGTCAGATTGTATTACAGTCACATAAGACATACCATGTCAGCTGTTTACCACATACCCACCCAGACAGTTTAGTGCATTTTCCAAAACAAAATAAAAATGTAAATCATAGTTAAAATGTCTTAAAAGTATTTCTGTTGCTGTAATCAAAGTTGTTAAATAAAGACCTTTACCATTTATTAGAAAGGTGATATCCTATGCTTTCTCATTTCAGCTCTGATTATCTATCTCTAGCCCTCCCCTACCGCTTCCTTAAATATATCTTGCTTTTACTTGTTTTCTGTTTCTTTGTTCACAAAATTCTAGTTTAAAATTGGGAAAAAAATTATTGAAAAGAACTTCAGTTAGTAGACAATATAATAGACAATAATGTCTTTCAATGTACATTGATCTAAAGCATAATTAAACAGCAAACAGTACAGATATTTCTGTCCACTTTTAAGGCTACTTTAACATTATTAATACTTCAGTACTTTGCTTTGTTTTTCAAGAGAGGTGACCCATTCACAGAACCCCAGGAGAAACTCTTCTGCCAACTGTTCTAGGATGATAGTACATAAACTGAAACCTGTCATTAGGCAGTGTTTCCTATGCTCATTATTTCAGCTTATAGGAAGTTTGGAATATACCTTGCTCCATGTGATAGAGGATCAGTCGAGCTAAGACCACTTTCATAATGCTCTCCCCATGTCCTGTGGTTGAAGTGGCACCAGAGCAGTTATCAGCATAACCTCCACTTCCTTTTCAGAGGAAAAAAAAAAAAAAAAGGCGACAATATTCTGTAATACAATTTACAAGCTCTGCATTGTTCAAAATAGGTACCAAACATTTCTTCCTAAAGGTCTGGCAGTTCTGTGCTTTTCCGGAAGCAAAGTGTAGGTAACTAACTTCTTTCTCATTTATGCCTCAGTTTGAAAAGTAAAATATATGAAAGAGATCAACAACAGCTGGATGAAGTCTGTTGCCAAGTTATGAGAGCTAGAAGACTAGTGATCTGCTTGTGGTACAAGAAGCAGAAGCAGGCCAACACTTCACAGGGATGGGCAAAAATGCTTTCCAGAACAGCCAGGGACAGTGTACTGAGGATCAGCCAGATAGTGGTGGGATTCAGAATGCCAGGTCACACAACATTACCAATTGAGAAAGATATGAACTAAGATCTTGTGATGACATTGGTGAATGGAACAAAGTTTGAGGGGGACTCATCCGCAAGAGCAAAAGCAGCTAAGAGATTTGAAGAGCCTGGGCTCTAGCGAAGCATCCTGAAGCACCCCTGAAGAATCTTGCAAGTCCTCAGCACAAGCAGTGTGTTTCTTCTGTTGAACTCCCCCCCTCCCCCCCCAGCCTTTTTTTTTCCCCCCCTCCCATCCTTGTTTTGCTGGCACATTCCACACCCTGTTCTCCACAAAGCTTCCGCCTGCTCAACAACCATGTTTCTAGCACATCTCCTAAGAAAAATATTTCCCAGGAGCTGGGGAGGAGCATACCACAGCATCATAAACAAGGTACTGGGGGAGGGGAAAGAGGCATAGAAGAGCAATGAAAGTTTTCTTGATCAGATCAGACTCTTTCAACGCACCCCGATTTACACATGGAAAAACACTGCCACAATCAGTCTGTCAAAGCTCCCTTCCAAAAGGCTGTAATATTTAAAAGCATAGCTAGCATTTCTGTATCCAGTCCTGCAGATGTCTAGTAAGAGCAAGAGTTGCAAGCAATACCCTGAACAGTGCCCAGTTTCACTTGCCCTTCACAGACGTGTCCCGTACTATAGGAGCTCTAACAGGATCTACGTAAGACAAGTATTTGCAGTCAGAAGGCTGCAGTCAGAATGAAGCTGAAAATCACAGTCAAAATGCAGAGGGTACCAAATATTAGCAACATAGGGTGCAAGAGAAAGTTGGTATTAGTTCTGTAATAATCATGTACTGCCAACAGCTGTGCTATTCGAGTTTGGAACATGTTTTACTAAAAATAATTATTTTCCAAATCCTGATTGTATGGTAGAACCGTGAAGCAATCAAATGGCAAATCTGTCTCACAGGAGGAACAGGTCTGGGGAAAGGATTTCAAGTGTCTCTTTATACTTGGATAAGAGATCTCTTAAAATACTTCCTTTATTCAACACCACATCTATTAGGCTCTGAGGAAGTCTCATCGGGGCTCTCTAAGAACAGGAATTGACTGCAAGTTGCCAGTCATTTTACAATTCTGGCTCACTGATATAACAAACAGTAATTATAATTACACCCACTTAAGTATCAAGAAAAATGCACCTTAGTATGGACAGGCTACATTTTTTGACTTAGCTGTAAGCACAGATGTAACAAAAGGAGAGCTTTATCAGAATGAAGGAAGGAAACAGAAAAAAAAAGATACCATTCAGGAAGGGAGAGGAAAAAAAAACCAATCCCCACTTTCCAGACAGAAGAGTATTGGATGATGATGACAGATCCACACCTCTATTCCTAATCCCTACCTGTCATCTCCATACTGTGTTATGAAGCGTGAGTTTTGATACATTTGAACGTTAGACCTCCATTTCAGATGTGCCACCATTTATGTTTCATTTCACTAATAAAAGGAGAATGCGTGTGATACTTTTGTTTTAATTAAATACCTCCATACCTATGCATGCTGTGTCACCAACACGGCCGATAAGCTTATTAGAGAGTCCTCCAGTGGATGTTGCGCAAGCGACATTTCCTTCACTGTCTATAGCAACAGCACCGACTGTTCCAAGATCTCTGCCAAGAAAAACAATTCACAAAATTAGGTAGAATTAAAGCATACCTGCCAAAGCATGTTGCATTTATTTTTCAGGTAGCTTTAAAAAAGATAACTGTAAAAAAATTACTACTCATCATAAAGCTATTTTTATCATGCTGCTTATTACAAAAATAATGACCAATACGCAACAATTCTCACAGTTTTATATTTGACAGAATAGAAAACACTCCATGTTTTCTTATCTCCCCCCATGACTTGTTTATGGTCATAGCATGGAAACTAACTTGGGGAGGAAAAAACCCACAAAACAAAAACCACACAGGACAGAAATGTTTCTAGCCATCATAGTTTTGGAGTAGTTTTTTGGCTGTGACACACCTGAAACACACCTTTCCCCTAAAGAGCAATTCAAAGAAGCAAGAACTGTCTCCACTGTCTCCATGGTCTCAATGGGAGGTTAACCAGAATTATTAATGACGATGCATGTAAACAAGTGAATACAGAAAAGGAGAGTAATGTTATGAATGCACTGAATCATTTCCTTCCTGTTCCTCCTCCTTCCTCTTCCTTATTCCCCTAAATGCTTGAATGCCACAAAAAAAAAAAAAAGGGCTATTTATGTGCCTTTCAACTAGTATTGTTCACAATGCATCATTAATACATATTTTTGTCTTTGTACTCTGTAGCTAAGCGATGTTGAGGTTTAAATCACTTGGCCAGTAGAATCTGTTGAAACTGCACATCAGGTTAAAAATCTTAATGCACTGAAGAAAATAGAAGTCTTAACTACTGCTTGATTTATTCAGCACAGAAAAGTCATATGTAATAGTCTGCTTAAAATATACACATGTATTCATCCTCAGAGAAAAAAGGCTATTGTAACTTAGTTTAAGAGCTGCTGCACTGAGAAGCAAGACGTTACTGAGAAGCAACAATTTGAGCGTCCACATATTCCAATCTTGGCAATTCATGCAGGAACATAAAACAGTATGTGGCTAGGAGAGGTATACCAAAAAAATCTAAATCCCTCCTCACAGGAAAGGAAATTTGAATAATCCTTCAAGGAACTGCCCAACAGGTGACCGGAACAGGAATACCTTTGGAAGTTGCCTGGGCGCTGGTGAGGGTCTCTCTATAACCCCCCAAAATGTGAGCTACTTAAGTCAGACAGTCTTTGTGTACCATGAAACCCAGAGTCAATTTCTCAGAGAACCAACTTCCTGTTCCCTCCTGCTTATGTAAAGTATCATACTGTCAGTCCCTACACTTCATTCACAGCAATTCACAGAATCACAGAATGTCAGAGACTGG
>NW_010107295.1:0-11553 GCF_000699245.1 Pterocles gutturalis | reverse complement strand
CGCGAGGGCTGGGAGGGCCCGGCAGCGCGTGTCCTGGCGCTGTGTGCAGAGCTGCTGCTCTTCCTTCCTGTCAGGTATCAGACTAGCCAGGGAAGAGGAACATTAATAACTTTTTTTTCAGCCCTGGTGCTTTTTTTCGTGGAAAGATGCACGTCAGGAATGTTTAATGCAGTGGTGTTGGCTTTCTGGAATGATACAAAACCACGCTGAGGAACTCTGCTGTCAAATAGTATTGCTTTGTAAGACTTTTTTCTTCTTTTTTTCTGTTAGAGGGAGGAAAAAACGAAAATGGCATCAGGGACAGTAATGAACGCCTCTCCTGCGGGAGGGTCAAACGATGTGAGCCTGGAGGAACCGAAGAAGATGACAAGGGAAGACTGGAGGAAGAAGAAGGAATTAGAAGAACAAAGAAAATTAGGAAATGCACCTGCTGAGGTGGATGAAGAAGGAAAGTGAGTTTTACTAAAGCTGTTGTTATTCTAAAGCTACTGGTTAAAAATGTCTTTTTCCTGTTGTGATCGCAGAATAATCGTGAGGGTGATACATGATTTCTGTATGAGTCATTGTAGAAGGAAATAGTTGAACTTTGTGAATTTGCTTTTAACATTCCAGTCATCCTCAGAAAACAGATATTTTCCAAAAATAATGTAGGTTCAATGTTTAGGTGTTCATATCTATTGATGGTGCTGCTGAAAAGTCCCATCTATGCAGGTACATATAAGTGGAATTTAAAAGTGACCAAAACGTAGTATTGGGGAACCTTGCTGCATACCTTTTCTCTTCCCTCTCTCTTGCTTCTACAAGGCTCATTGCTTCTGAGAAGGGAAATGTAACTATTTTTGTGCTCTCTAAGATTGCATAGAATAAGGTGTTTGAATTGGACTCAGGAGTTTAGGTGAATTAAATGGCAACAAAATCTCAATGAAAGTCTCTGTTTATCTGGTGAATTAAAGTTTATTTTTCATTGCATTGTAACAATTTTTTTTTTTCACTTCTAAACCACTGAACTTTAATGTGAGGGTTATTTGCTAGGCTAAGTTGTTCTGTATTTTTTTCCCTATGCTGTGTATTTATTACACGATGTCTTTTACAGAGATATCAATCCTCATATTCCCCAGTACATATCCTCAGTGCCATGGTACATTGATCCTTCTAAAAGACCTACACTAAAGCATCAGAGACCTCAGCCAGAGAAGCAGAAGCAGTATAACTCCTCTGGAGATTGGTACAAACGAGGAGTTCAAGAGGTATGCAAAATATTTTTGTCATAAAATAAAGCTTTGGTTTGTTCGGTGAGAAAATAATTTCTGGTTACATGGTTTTGAGGGAGACAGGAGCTGGGAATTCTTATTCAGCAGGCAAGTCGTGGTGTTTGGTAATAATCAAAATACATTGTCTGGCTTTAGGTAGACCACGCACACTTTAGTTATATTGAAAAAATGAATTAATTGTTGGGAACATGTACCTGAATCTTGCTACAAGTTTGTACAACCCTGTCTTTTTCTGTTGTTTAGCATGCTGTAGCAACTAGATATCGTAAAGGAGCTTGCGAGAACTGTGGTGCATTGACACACAAAAAGAAAGACTGCATGGAGGTAAACTTGACTTTTGTTAATCTTTTGATGATTTGGAACACTGTGAATTCTCATGTTAGTGAAAAATAGCCAGCTATAGCTAAAATTTAAAAATTACTACTTTTGAAAAAGCTATTTTGAAAAAGGTTACAAGTGTTGAAAGGTGTCTTGAAAATTTCTAAAGACATTGTTATGTAGGAAAAATTAAGGGGAAAAGGGATACTCTTCACAGTGTTGCTCATCAGTTCTGTTTGTGATAAGCACTGCAGTAAAGGAGAAAATGTTTATCTTTTCATGTTAATTTGCTTTAACTCAACTGCTGCTGTGCCTGTCTTTCTGTGTCATGTCAGCTACAAGCCGTCCCAAGATACTGTGTTTTAATTGCTTTCTTAAATTTGGAAAATAGAATTAGAAATTGAAGGGGTTTGGAGTCAGTTGCACTACTTTAAAATACAGAAATTAACTACTTGCATTTATTCATAATTCACAGGCTTATAGTGCTGAATTTAACTGGCTTTAGAGGAGCTCAGTTGATACTATTTTTAAAGGGATATCTGAGTGAATAACATATTTTAGTCTGATGGATGGATTCAACCTTTTTTTTTTTTTTCCTTTCAGAGGCCCAGGAAAGTTGGAGCAAAATACACAGGCATGAATATTGCACCAGATGAACATGTGCAGCCTCAGCTGATGTTTGATTATGATGGAAAGCGAGACCGTTGGAATGGTTATAACCCAGAGGAGCACATGAAGATTGTAGAGGAATACGCCAAGGTTGATCTGGTATGTAGGTGCTTTGGTTTACTGGGGGAAAAGTTTAGTATTTGGCTTGGCTGGGAGGAGGAACGTTTGTTATGTGCACTGTTAATATTAGACCTTGTGTTGTGCTCACAGTGAAAAAGCAAGATGGATTCTGTGTTTGATAGCAGACTTCACTTAAACTGAAATTCAGATGAGAAGTGGCAGCTGAGTCTGTACAATAACTAAAGTGTCTGTCCAGATTGCTTACTTTTTAATAGACAAGCCTTAGAATTTATTACCCAAGTTGCAGATTGAATTGCAGGAAAGAAAGGAATTTATTATCTGGCTGTATTAGAGCCAATAAATCGGTATCTATTTTGTAACCTTATTCATGTTATTTTACTTAAGAATCCTTTCTGTTACCATGATGGAGCAGAGGACTATTTGTATGTGTCTCTGTGCATGTTGGCATTTGCTGCTGCAGTTAACTATCTGTATGCACCAAATCCTTGTGGACACTATTCACTTTTTAGGAAAAAAAAAAAAAGTTCACTACATTGGCTGGATGTTGGCTACGGGTTCCGAAAGGTAGTTATTCAGTGCCTGGTCTTCAGTATTTTCCTATAGTGTGTAGGAAAGACAGAGACAGTTACCTCTCAGTAGTATCTAGTGACAGGACAAGTAGCAGTGGGCACAAATTGAAATACAAGACATTCTGTTTAGACATAAGAAGAGTTCTACTGTAATGGTGATCAAGCAGTGGAACAGTTTGCCCAGTAAGTCTGGGGAGTCTCCATTCTTGGAGGTAATCAAAACCAGCCTAGACATGGTCCTGGGCAACCTGTTGTGGTAAGCCTGCTTTGAGCAGGGGGATTGTCCTTGGCAGCCTCCAGAGGTACCTCCAGTATCACCCATTCTTTGGTTCTATGATTTCAAACACATACAAAAAGTTCACTACATGCTGCTTTAAAATCTCACTTGAGATGCTAGATTTGCTTTTTGGCTGAACCATAAATACTTGTAGCATCAGTCGTGAAGTACCTTAAGCACTGAAGTTTCTAACTAGATTGTGAGGACACAGTAATAAAACTGATGTTTTTAAACACTATTGAACTGAAATAAGCTATCTTGTTCTTAAAGTAGGATAAATGTAGTAATGGTATAGTTGCATAAACTCAGTAAACTTATATTTAACGGTATAATATAAAAGAGTAAAGTCATTAGTAGACATAGTTTCCTTTCCTTGAGGCTCAAAAACAGCATAGTAAAGCACAGGAGTAGAGGAGGCAAGCTCTGGGCTGCTGATTTTTTACAAAGAAGAGAATTAAAGTCCCCATTTTTTTTTTGTAATAATGAATACATTTAAATCACAGCAGTCACGAGAGATGCTTACGATAAGTATTACTACGGACTTGCTATTGAAATACTAAACCCAATACATTTTCATGATACACAGGCCAAACGTACACTGAAAGCCCAGAAGCTTCAGGAAGAGTTAGCATCCGGAAAGCTGGAGCAAGTGGTAAGTAAACTAAACCCTAATTTATTTTTGTTTAGGCTGAATAAAAATACAACAGGTTGCTTCTGCTCTCTGATGCTTTTACTCTCTATACAGAGTCTGCTACTGGTTTTTGTGCCCTTCAGTAATTTAAAGATTTTCCTAGCACCAGCATAGTCTGTGTCACATTCAAGAATTTGGAGCATCTTATGAGAGCTGCTTTGTTTTCCCCTTATGGGCAAAAGTTGTGTGATTATTATTCTTTCTACAATTAATGACATTGAATTTTGGGTCAGAAAAACTTGTTTTCTATGTAGTAATTTTGTTCATATACTGAAATGCTTCCTTTGTATTTAAAGATTGTTATGTCTGACTAATGTTGAGGAAATGACTGTTAAATGGCTGTGGATTGTTTTAGTAATGCTTAGTATAAATTGGAATAGGAAGATATTTTCTTTATCTTAGAACCAAACTTGTTTATTCTTCAGTCGTTGCTATGGCTATGTACAGTGTCTCTGGTTATCTGAAGGCTGAGCATATGTATTTCTCTCTGGCTTATAACTGCACGGTTTGCATCTTCCACTGACTTCTACAAGCTCCTCTTAGATTATAGACAATGCTTTTGATAATCTTTGATTTAAAATTATAATTTTAAAAGGCATTTCTGATAATATTCTAAGTTTATAAAATGGGGAAAAAGGTAGAGACTGCTACTGCTCAGAAATAGGTTTTTTTAATCACTGTTGTAAGAAAGAAAACACCAAGCAAAAGACTGCATGCAATTGGGCCTCCGTTTTCCAGAGGCTGTCACTTTGCATTTTGTCACTAGATGGCAGGGTGAGCTTAATCTCAGCCCAGGACAAACTGCAGCATTCTGACCTTCCTGATAGAAAGGGAATTCTCTTCTTCATGTCCATTTTTACCACAAGGCAAAAGTTGTTGGCTTCCATATACTTATTCCTTATAAAATGGAGCTGTAAGAAGACAAGTATGTTTGAAACGTAAGAACTATCTCTGATGCAGAGGACCAGGACTGATTTGCGGTCAGTTCTGGCCAATGTGCTGGTCAGCCTTCCAGGACTCACAGTTGTTTCCATCTTTACTGCTACAAGTATTCTCAAGTTAGAGGCTGAGCAAGTTAAAAAAATAAATTCTGGCTATGTTTCTCCAGATTAAATTATGGCTTGTGATTCATGCTCAGTATTCCTGTCAATCCTAACTAAATACTTGCATACATATTTTCTTAATTAATTTTTTTAAGCTTTCAGAGTTGAATCTTGGTTATATTTGCATAATATGAAATATTCTAGTCTAAGCCATTAGTGTTCGAAGGCATAGCAAGCTTTAAATAACAGGGATAGTTCTTGCCGTTCTTGCAAAGGCTTGGAAATTTAGTTGGGAATACAGTGAAAAGGTCTCCGACATGGATCTGTAATAGAGACACTTAAAAGCTCTTTCCTAGAATGCTATATAGCATTCTTTGTGCATTTGTACAACAGGTGAATTGTGTTTTGCATCCAGAATCAAGCTCTGCTTTGATTGCTCTTTATATCCCTGCCATTTTTCCTCTCTCCACTATCTTGTCTTCTCTGCTGATGTGCTCTTTGTTTGCTGCAGAACTCCCCAAGACACCAGTGGGGAGAAGAGGAACCAAACTCACAGACAGTAAGATGATTACCCACCGCATCACACCATGGGCAGAAAAAAGGACCTGTAGTTAGTGGAACAGTGAAATGAGGGTGGCATAAGGGTTTGAATGTTGGGTTCATGCCACTGGCTGCCTGTTCTTTTGGGCAGAGGTTGCTGGGTTTCATAGAGGGTTTTCTGGTTTTGTTTTCATTCCTGCATGTTGCAAAAGTTAGATGTGCAAGCAAATAAGTAGTTTTTAATATGTGGTATGTTTTGCCCAAGATAACTGGTTTTTTTAATATCATCACAGTTAGGTTTTTATAAGTGTTTCCACATGAGGAAGTGGAAATCCTTTAACAAGAGTATTTGTGAAAACTGTTGAATGTTACATTAGTATGACAGCAAAGCCTGAGTCAATGATGCTAGCTTTTAACTATGGAGATTCCAGAATTTTTAAAGAAACCACTGAAGTCAGATTCTTATACTTGTCCCTCGAGTGAATGTCCTCTTTTATTTAGAAGTTTCCCATCTCTCCTCAGGAAAGAGATCATAACAGTGAAGATGAAGATGAAGATAAATATGCAGATGACATTGATATGCCTGGGCAGAACTTTGACTCTAAAAGACGTATCACAGTTCGAAATTTACGTATTCGAGAAGATATTGCAAAAGTGAGTAAAGACTTCTTTACAGATGTTATTTTGTATTCATGAGACTTAATTTAAAAAAATTCTATGCTCAGTTATTAATGAGTTTCTATATGTGTTGTGGGTTGTGGAGGTTAAGGTCTAGTCTCAGTTCTATTCCTGCTCATGTTGTGACTTCGTCAAGGTCATCCTTTTACACAGATAAAAGTTTTTTAAATGTGTAAGCTGGGGGATACAGGAGTAACTTTAGTTCTTTTAAAATCATACATATCTAACCTCTCGTTCCCTAGTACTTGAGGAATCTAGATCCAAACTCTGCTTACTATGATCCCAAAACAAGAGCAATGAGGGAGAACCCGTATGCCAATACAGGCAAGAATCCAGATGAGTAAGTTAAAACAGGGTCATGTTTACGTATCTGCAAAACTGTTAAAAATGAGATTACTTTTAATAGTTGTATATTTTTTTGTATCTTGTTTGTCCTTTTACTCATGAATCTCTAGTCAGTTGTGCGTAGAAGTAGTACTACACATGGAAGAATTGTTTTATTTAGCAGCACTTTTTGTTTTAGTATATAAAAGTGGTATTTTAATAATACTGGCCCTTAATCTTCAGGGATATGTGGACCAGCATGTACTGTAATGATCTGTACAAGGATTAGAACACTGCTGTATCTAGAAGTGACACCTGTAAACAATAATGATGTTTACGTAAAGTATTTCAGTAACCAAATCTTAAATGTCATCCCTTGTTTGTTGGGAGGCATTCAGCACTGGAGACTAGCATGGAGCATCTGTGGTACCTAACTAAATGCTTGAATTAGAACCAAAAGTTCCTCTTATATTAGTGGTGTCTGCTTAGAAAATGTGTGAAAGCTTTGCATTGTTTAGGTAGACAACAGATGCTTTCACTTCTCTTGAGTCATAATTTGACCTTTGTTTCTGCCACAGCTTTGCAAACTGAAAAATTTTCAGAGTGGCTTTTGGTAGATCAAAAGAGTGGGGCAATTGGATTGTTAACATAATTTGACTTTCAACCTGTGTTTCATATACTTGTTGTGAATCTCTTCAAGGGGTGTGCAGAAGGTAATGGAGAGCAGTTAAGCTATTACCAGGCTTTAACTCGGTAAAATACACTGAGTCTGGGCAGGAGGAGAGATTCACAAATCTGAAAGCTGAGAATCACTATGCTAGAATGTCACCTACCATTCATGCATATTTATTGTACAGTTAGGTCCAAGCTTGACTCATGGTGCTTGGTATGCCAGACAAAGCTCCAGGTGTCGTAAGATGTTTCCATGTAAACAGAAGCATCAACTATTCTGAGTTGCTGTCTAATACTTTCATGACTCAATGGGGAGCCTGGACTTTCAATTTAATGTATTGCGTTGAATGCTCCTTCCTCTTTGTCCATTCTTAACTCTCAGGGCACAAAGGAGAATTTTTACTCTCTTGTTGGTGTTCTATGATTGTATTTAAAAGGAAATCACGTTACTTGAATGCTAAGAATCATCTTGTTCTTTTCTGCAGAGTTGGTTATGCAGGTGACAACTTTGTTCGCTATACTGGAGATACCATTTCAATGGCACAGACTCAGTGTAAGTGGGTTTGTTTTGTTTGTTTGTTTAAGAAAATGGGCTTAAAAGACTTGATTTAACAATGCTGCTTTGTTGCAAAAGAGAAATAAATCTTTTCATATTGAGGCTTTCTTTCAAATTACTACAGAATTTGAGATCATAATTTGAATGCCTGTGTCAGTTTTAGAATCAATATTGAGTAAAACCTCTTGTGTACACAGTGTTTGCTTGGGAGGCTTATGACAAAGGCTCTGAAGTTCATCTTCAAGCAGACCCTACAAAGTTAGAGCTGCTTTATAAATCCTTCAAAGTAAAAAAAGAAGATTTCAAGGCACAGCAGAAAGAAAGCATCCTAGAGAAGGTAATAGATATTTGGTTTTATTTAGTAAGAATTCTGTTGAATCAGAAGTCTGGGTCTTGGGGAATAAATAAGATTACTAATGCTATGAGAAAATGCATCAGCTGTTCTCAGCAGCTTCGATTCATAAAAAGATTTTTATACCTGTACATCAATTGGGTTCATTATATTATTTAATATAGGAACCTTTGAAGATCTGTTGGTATTTCTTTGAATTATTGGGAGATCTTCCCTTAATTGTCAGAATTTCTCCAGTGAAAAATCTGACAGCAGTATGTAGGAGGAGTGGGAATTCAGATTTATTTTTTTTAATAATATGGGGTTGAAAAAATTCTTTTAGTGTTTGAAAGTGGTATCTTTTGCAAAACACCCAAGTAACTGTCTCCCAAAATTATTTTTAAATTTTTCTTTTAAAAGTGAAAAGGATGATTTTCATACTAGAGTTTTGCGTGCAGTCTTCTAGATAAATATTTTATATTTTACTACTGTTTTCTTGGACAACTGACAACTAAATAATCCATTTAGTTTCTAACCTTGTCAATATTCAAGTTTGGAGGGGGACAGGAAGTCCTGCTCTAGTTATACCAGAGCCTTCTGGTTTAGTCTGAAAGGTTTTCCTACTTTGAGTGAGCAATATCACTGTTGTAAATCCTCTAAGCATTAAGAAAAACAAAAAAACCGAGCCAAAAACCCCAACAAAAACCAAAAACACCATAATGGCTATAGGAGATGTATTTCTCTCTTAATTATTCACTAAAGATTAAGCTGTCTCTGTCCACTTCTTTTGTGTCATCTTCAGAAGGTACTGAAGGTGACTTTTCAAAATGAATGTCATTTCTACATGAATTACGTGTCATTTCTATTTGCATTTTAGTATGGAGGTCAAGAACATCTAGATGCCCCACCAGCTGAACTGCTGTTAGCTCAAACAGAAGATTACGTGGAGTACTCCAGGCATGGAACGGTCATCAAAGGACAAGAGAAAGCTATTGCTTGCTCTAAATATGAAGAAGATGTGAAGATCAACAACCATACGGTAAGCCCTAATTTATGTAAAAATTATTTAAAAATTAGATTCCCTCCCATTGGAGGGGAATGAGGTGTGGTAGGATACAGTACGGTATAATTAATACAGAAATACATCTCTCCTTGCTCAAATGTGACACTCTCCCTTCTCTACAAAGGAGGAATTTCAAATTGTCATGGGTGTGATGTGAATTAGAGGAGCTGCAACGGCAATCTTAAACTGAAGGGGAAGTTACTGTATTTCTCTTTGACTTTTGACTTTGAGTTGACCACATCCTGTTGCTTTTCTCTTTTTTGAAACTGTACGTGTAAGGCTAACGTAAAAGTACAAAAGTATTTCTCATAACTTTCCTTTCTGGATTGTTTGAATAATTTCCTTACCAGAATATAGCCTCACCTGCTTTGTACGGGAGTATCATTGTGGACGTAACTGCTATGGTGTCTTCCCTTGCAGTGCATTTGGGGTTCATACTGGAAAGAAGGCAAATGGGGTTACAAATGCTGCCACTCATTTGTCAAGTACTCCTACTGTACAGGAGAAGCTGGGAAAGAAATTGCTGTAAGTATTGTCTTATCTGGTCACTTGGAAAGAGCTAAAAGGCATTCATCTTCCTACCTAAGTTTCAGACTGTTTTGGTTTTTTTTAGTGGGTTTTTGGTTGGGGTTTTTTTTATTGGCTTGGTTTTTTTTGTCCTTTCCCTTTCAAATGTGCTTAGTAAATGGGAATCCTTCCTCTTCTCTGTTGTATAGAACACTGAAGCAAGCTCACTGGAAGAGCAACCCAGGGAGGAAGAGCACACGACAAAACCCAAAACACTGATGGAGGTAGGTTGTTTTCCTTTCTCAGGAAGGTACGTATTTATCCTCAGCATTTTAAGAAATGGAAAGATACGTATAACTACAAAATAATGTAAGTCATAATGAGTCTGAAAATTATTAGACTGCATTATTAGATCCTTAACATCTTTATTGAAAACTGAGCTCTCCGATAGCTCTAATAGGTGCTTGGGATTTAATGGCTTGAACATTACTAATGTTTGCAAGTTGAATCTTAACAGTAGCTGTTTTTCCACCTTTCAGATCCACCAAGAGAAACAGAAAGAAAAGAAAAAGAAGAAGCACAAGAAGATCTCAAATTCAGATAGTGAGGGTGAAGAGAAAAAGAAGCAAGAAAAACTTAAAAAGGTGCACTATACTCTTCAGTGGTTTTGTGGCAAAAAGAACTTGAAATATATTTTACAACAATGTCAGTTTTATGAAGCCTGTAATGCAGTTCTTGTGGTGTTCTGTGAGATGTTCTTTGATGCTAATTTTGAGCTAGAGCAAATTTAAAATGCTGTTAGATGTTCCAAAGTACATTCCCTATTTCTCAGCAAACATGCAATAAATATTTAGTTTTGGAAGATGTAGTTTAGAAGAATTAGAACACTTCCTTTCTAGGCATTTATTGCTGCTGTAGATTGATAAAAGACATTGCAGAACACAGTGGTTTGGGTGTTGAAGAAAGATGGAGAGATCAAAGGCACTGTGGAAGCTTAACTTAGCACTTTTTATCCCAGACTTGGGCCCAGTCTCACAAATGATGCAGTAAATCCATTCACCAGGCTATCTACTGACTACTGCTGAACAGCCATTCCACAAGCACAGCGGCCTGCCTCTGGATATTCAGAGTGTGAAACTAATGTATTTCAAAGAGCATTTAAAAAAAAAAAAATAATGCACCCTGACTCTGGGGGGAGAACAAACACCAAAAAAACCCCAACAAACAAACCCAAACCCCGTATCTGCTTTTGTACTTGCTGGATCATTATTAGATTTTAGGTAAGACCAAGTAGTTTCTTACTTGATTTTGGCAGTTGGAAAGAGATTAAAGTATCTTGTTTGCTAAATACCATTTTACCATCATTCTATGTTAAACACTAAAAAATGAGGATTAAATGAAGTGTGCTCTAGGTAGGCCAGACAGAGGTGCATTGCTTATCCCACCATTCTGCCTGCTGCTTGTTCGTTATACTAGAATCTAATATAAACTTTTTTTTTTTAATGAACTTTCATGGTAGTTTGTTTTTTTTTTTCTTTCATTTCAGGCACTAAATGCAGAAGAGGCTCGTCTTCTCCACGTTAAAGAAATCATGCAGCTAGATGAGAGGAAAAGACCATACAACAGTATATATGATCCCAGGGAGCCATCAGAAGAGGAAATGGAAGCCTATAGAATGAAGCGTCAGAGGCCTGATGATCCCATGGCCTCTTTTCTCAGACAGCAGTCACAGTGAAAATCATTCCAATACACAGGACTTCTTTTCATACTTGTTTACAACGCTGTAGATGCTTGCTTTCCTTCCCCATGTCTAATAAGTGCCAGAAATGGCAGAGACCTTTTTTTGCACCAAGAAGTTGGTGAAAACTTCTATAAACAGACTTAAGCTGTTCAATACTGGCAGCAGTTTTATATATATGTGTACACATACAGTCATACTGTGGTGGGTTAGCCCTTGGCTGGG
>NW_010107294.1:0-1022 GCF_000699245.1 Pterocles gutturalis | reverse complement strand
CGGGTGTCGGTGCCTTTCGGGATCGGCATGTGCTCGGCACTCCGACGGGGAGAGAAGGGGAGAGATGGCAGGGAGGTGGAAAATGATGTCGCTGGGTATGGTGCCCAGCGCCTTCCCGTGCCGCCCCTCTGTATAAGAGACCCCCAGAACAATGAAACATCCTGAACGCCTCTTCGGATACCAGGAAAGGTGCTGGTTTGTACACCTTAGAGACAAATTCCTGGGTGAGGCCTTGAAACAAATCCCTGCGTGACCTAGGGCACAAGCAAGCTCCCCTAGCACATGGCGAGTCCTTCCCGTTTGGGTGCTGGGCCTCCCCTTCTTCTGGATGGGGCAAAAGCTGGTGGCCCTCCCTGCTCCTGCCTGTTCTCCTCAAGCAGGGGAGCTGCCAGCCTGTGAACGATGTGCCACAGGTGAGTGTGTGAAGGAAATGTGACCCTGGGGACTTGGAGGGCAACATCTGTTTCCTATGTCGCTTGTCTAACTAATGTTCACAGCTCCATTCATACCTTCTCTTCCTTTTAGGTTCAGCATAGTTTATACATTATATTATCATCCCAGTCGCCCTCAGATGAACACATACTGACAGAATTTATCAAACTTCTCTTTCCCCCTGATATTAAGCAGAGGAACCTGTTGAGTATCCCCTGCTCCCATTTGACTTGGCTTTACCCTGGGATGGTTCCCCCACCTCAGCCAGGGCTGTCCCAGCATCCCCATCCCTGCCCTGCTGGCAGTTCCCAGGGTACCAGGAGGGCTGAGCCATTGCTATTTCCCAGCGCTGCGGGTTTAACCTACTCTGAAGGTTAACTCTGCTTCTTTGGTCAAGCTCCAGATTAATCTCCAAACAGTTCAGTTCCCCCTTTTTCAATGTACAAAATCTTCAGTCCGGTTGGAGGCACAAATCCGAGTCCCGTTCCTGCAAAATAAGTCCTAAAATCCAACTCTCTGCCTGTCTCATGGGCACGCCTGAAAACCGGCCGGGGGGTGTGCATGGGGCAGGTGTGCGGCACCCCGCACCG
>NW_010107293.1:373-1062 GCF_000699245.1 Pterocles gutturalis | reverse complement strand
AGCAAACCCTGTGGAGCTGTGGGGGTGACAGGGTCCTGGTGGCTGATGCTGATTTACACTCCGAGATGCTTCCCATAGTCTGCAGCTTGGATAAGCTCTGCCTGGTTCAGCGGGGAAAGAAGAAAGTGGATGCATGGAGAACTGTTGGGAGTGGGGAACTTTGATAAAAGAAAGAGTATGAGGTGGTACACAGAGCCAGCGGCTGAGGGCCTGGAGAGGTGGCTTCGGGGCTGTTTGTTTGTGTGTATGAGGAGGAGCATGTGTACAGACGTGGGAATTTGTGGCCCTAATCCCACCAGAGGTCTGCAGGTGACTCCCTGAGAAACACGGAAGAGCTGACCCCTCAAGGCTTCCTCCAGCACGGAGCATTAAGCCCAGTGGCTTTCTGTTTTGTTTCTGGTTTTGCAACAGGGAGGTCACGACACTTCCTAATCTGTTGGGAACAGAAGGGTGGAGCCCCTGGGGTATGGGGTTAGTTACGCAGAGTGTCCCTAATACACGAAGGCATAGTTTTGGGGGTCTCTGCACCAAGAGGGGTGTCCCACCCGATGTTTGAGGAATTTAACCCTAATCCTCCTCCCTGTTCTCATCCTCTTCTCCCTCATCGCGTTGCAGAGCCTCTATGCAGCTGGCAGCCCTGGTGTGCTGGGCAGAGCTGCTGTTCGTGGTCATCGTCGGGGTGCTGCTGC
>NW_010107293.1:0-342 GCF_000699245.1 Pterocles gutturalis | reverse complement strand
CTCTTCCGAGCCATGGTGGTCATCGGGCTCCTGCTGTACCTCCTTCTCACCAACTGAAGGCACAGTGGGGAGGGCACCTGCCTTACGCCTCGTTCCCAGCGCTCTTCAAGAGGAGGACAATCACGCTGACCTCAAGAATGGGTGGAGAGAACCACCAGCAGCGGAAGACAAGGGGAGGTACGGCCTTTCTCCGGGTTCTGGGGTTACCTCCTTGCTCAGCAGCTCTTGTCTCCTCTCCCAAAGCACCAACTCCAGCAAAGCCAAATCCCAGGCTCAGGCCACTCGTACCCTTCTCCCTAAGGGAGGCTTGGGGAGATGTATCTCCCCAGCCACACCAATCCT
>NW_010107292.1:0-519 GCF_000699245.1 Pterocles gutturalis | reverse complement strand
GTGATGCTAAAAGGGGCAGATGAAGCAATCCCAAAACTGATCCCTCGGTATCACACTGGTAACCAGCCTCCACCTGGACTTAACTCCATTCACCACGAGTCTCTGGGCTCGGCTGTCCAGACAGTTTTTTATCCAGCAAAGGGTGTTCCTGTCTATGCCAGGAGCCACTGGCTTTTCTAGGAGAATGCTGTGGGACACGGTGTCGAAGGCCAGACTCCTGCACCGCGCCCCAGCTCACCAAAGGGCCTGAGCGTAGTGTGTGGTGAGGGGACTGAAGACCCCCAAATGGGTGGGGGAAGAGGTGTCTGGGGGGAAGGAGGAGTGTGTTTCCTAAGGGTTGGTTGCTGACTGTGTGCAATACACTGGACTGTGGAAAAAAAAAAGTGACATCAAGAAAAAGAATGGCCTTTTATCCCATTCTTTCTGCCATAATGCATCATCAGGTATGCCTGTCCCATTTCTGAAGGAAATTTGACTAACTTGGCCTTTGCAGTGCCCACCAAAGTATCTGTCAATAAC
>NW_010107291.1:356-712 GCF_000699245.1 Pterocles gutturalis | reverse complement strand
AAAAAAAAAAAAAATCCAAACCAAAACCCTAAGACATCTGCATCTAACAGATTGTGAGAAGCAGATAAACCCACCTAAGAGAAGCAGCACTACCTAGTCCCGATTTTCACATGACAGTATGATAGTTTTGATTGCAGATAACAAGGCTGACCGCCTTTACATTTTATTGAAGCAAAGCGCAGAGTTTCACTTAACAGGGGTCTCTGAAAAAGCCCGGCCCTGTTTTGGTCATAGAAAACGCACGCCGGGACCGATAAGGTATATTTTTATTTGTGAGAGGAAGAAAACAACTTCGGGGAAAAGCCACGTGCAGAAAACCCCATCCCACTCCACCCCTCCGGTCCCGGCCAAGCCCG
>NW_010107291.1:0-339 GCF_000699245.1 Pterocles gutturalis | reverse complement strand
CCGCGCAAGTCTTTCAGACGCCACGATGGCGGGAGCACGAGAAAGGAGCACGGCGCTTTCTCAGCGCGATCCTACGCCACTCTTCCCTCACCCTGTCCACTGCCCTGTCCTCCGCCCCCCTGCCAGAGTTTGTAAGATCTCTGCCGGGCTTTCCTTCTGCCCCAGTCGCCTCCGCGCCTCTCGTCCTCTTTGAGGGCGGGGAACTGCTGCGGTTCGCCTTTGCAACTAGTTTGGCCCGAGCCGGGTTCCGTCCTGCCGGGTGGTAGGTTGAGGGGGAGGGCGCTGCGCGCTGGCACGTTCTGGTGATGGCGCCTGTTGCGGGGGCGATGGCGGCCGGCG
>NW_010107290.1:0-905 GCF_000699245.1 Pterocles gutturalis | reverse complement strand
TGGAGATGGAAGAAGGGACGAGCTGCATAGAAGGAATTTCGAAATAATGCCTAGGCATGTTGGGTTGCTGTTAGGAAAGCCAAAGCTCAGACTGCCTTGAGTCTTCCAAGGGGCATCAAGAGCAACAGGCAAAAAACATCAAGTGCAAGAACAACCCCTACAAGAGTAGCCAAAGACTATGGGCCCACTGCTGCCTGGGGTGGCTGATTTCCTGAACAGTGGACAGAGAGCAGTTTGCGAAGGTCAATGGCTTCTGTCTCAGTCTTCACCTACAAGGTCTCCCAGGCTGCTATGCCCTCTGGAAGAGTTGAAGGAAGGAGGAGGAGCCCTCCCAACAGTGGGTGGGCTTCATATCAAGGGCTGCCTGAATAAAGTTGATCCGTAGAAGCCAGCAGATGTGCCCTAGGTCACTGCTAAAGTAAAGGGAGACCTAGACTGGTGGGAGGACTAGGCCAACAGGAGCATCATGGCATCAAGGACAAATGGCAAGTTCAGCCCTTGGAAAGGAAGAATCTGTTGCACCAGTACAGACTGGGGATTAAACTCTGGTACAATCTTAGAGCCCTTAAAACTCCTCTGGGTAGATCCGCCTGTGTGGACAGGGTCATTCTTGACGTGGGACTTGGAGGGCAGAAGGGAACAGATGCACAAGCCTCATCTTCCAGGCCAAAGAGACCGACCTGTGGTGAGGAGCTCTCCTGAATGCTCCATGGAGGGAAAGGAAGTGTTGCAGGAAATTATCTCCCCACCGGTTGAGACTGTTCCTTGGGTTTCAGGCAATATGTCTTCTTCGGGACATTAGGACTTCAGCACACCTCACCTCCTGTGTCTCAAAGGGCCCTCAGCTTGGTGAACAACCCAGCACCACTGGAGATTCAAGGAAACGTCCCCTAAATCCCTAAAGA
>NW_010107289.1:0-6280 GCF_000699245.1 Pterocles gutturalis | reverse complement strand
CCCCTCGCGTGGCGTGTTGGAGGCCTCTGGTGCTCGCCACGGCGCTTTTCCCTGTGCTTGTCCCTCGGGAAACAGCTGGATTCCTTGGGGGCTGTTATTCTGCTAGAGATCTCTAGAGAAAGTAAATACTTGAGGCAAAATAACAGCAGATGTGCTCTTAAAAACACTCTGTTTAAGAAGAGTAAAGCTTGACACTTCTCCTAAAACTGATGAAGCTGTAACTTTTGTGAGAGTGACTATCCATAGCAGAATAGGGAAAATGATAAGGTGAAACTTCATGCATACTTTTGCTTCCTGTATGGCTTAGCATCTTTTAAATCCTTCTGAAGTCTCTTCAAGAGTCTTCCAATAGTATGTGGAGAAACCCTGTTAATGCTCCTGCCTGAAAAATATGTTGTTTAAAGAGGGAGCAGCACATCTAGGATGTCACACAAATAGGTGCTGCTCTCGGCCTGGCGTATGAGTACCATCTGATTTCTTTCTGTTGCAATATTAAGCATCCTATGGGATGGCAAAACTAGTCTTACAAGCAGCATGGCATCCTAATTTTGTTTTTAATTTAGGTGGTTAGCTTAAAGCCAACTTGGCTTTGCAGTGTGGACATCTGAAACTGGGAGAAGGGCATCTAAGTGTTTATGAAAGTAGACGTCTTCTAAAGCCCTATGTGTGTCCCTCTGAGGAGGGGGGAGTGGTTACATTTGGGTACTTTCTGGGTATTCATGTGGTTGAGTTCTCCAGATATGGAGTTGGGATGTGTACGGCTAGTTTTATTTAAGCTGTCAGGGTACTGCTGCTTGTACTTGGCTTCCCTGGCACTCTGTAGTAGTGTAGCCATTTAGTTTTGTAACTGTAGGTGTTCAATGGAGGTTTGCTTTTATGTTGAAAATCACGGAAGTGCTGATGTTGTCCTGTGGTTCAAAGATGTAGCTTAAGTGGCAGTAATGGTTTATGAAGGGAGAGTCTCAAAATAGTTAGAATTTCAATTTTGGTGATAAAAGCCAATACTACAGTTGCACATGGAATATGTAAAAATTGTCTAGGCTGTTTTGTGTTCCATTCTGGAATAGCCAAAGATTGTGGCTAGGAGATTAACAAAACTTCTCTCTAGCTGTTACTGGGTGGGATGCTTTGTTCCCTCCTGTACAACAGACCTTATTACATCAAAATATATAGGTGAAAATCTTGTTTAACAGGAATATGTGCTGTATGTGTGCCATGCAACTTGTGTGCCCTCTGACTGTTGGTACATGTTTTAAAAACTTGAAGTTGCATGAACTTCTTGCGATTGTTTAATATTTTCTATTTGCAGTGTTGGTAGCCTTATATGAAGAGCCAGAGAAACCAAATAGTGCACTGGAGTATCCTTTTTCTCTTCTGTGATTTGTTCGTAGAGACTTGATGCGAAGCAGCATACTGCTTCTGACTTGTAGGTTTAGAGGACTTACCTTGAGAACATGGCTTTTACAGATGCATTTTAGCTAATAATTGCATTCTTACAAGCTAACAGAACAGGATGCAGCAGAACTGTGCATATCAGTATGCCAGTAATTATGAAGCTAAGTAATTGGCCATTACAGAGTGTTGTAGACCTGCAGCATTAGATCTGAGTACTCACAGTGTCTGTGGCTTCTGAAGTTGGCTTCTTAACAATTCCTTTTATTTTTATAATACAAGAAGGGACAGAATGTCTTTTGTTTCTCGGTGTTTTTACGCAGCCTTCCTGTTTTGGCTATTGCTTCTGTCATTTGGCTATTCCTTCTAAATCTTCAAAACTTCAGTGTTTAAGAGAGGAAAAGAGGAGGAGGGTATAGTAAAACATGAGAATTTGTCCTGTGTGTACTGATGTTTTTTTGTTTTCTTATTTTTTTTGAGGAATGTATTGATGAATTTGAAAAGCTTTCTTATTTTTGTAACTTCATCCTGTAGGATGAAGAGCACTGTAGTAATCTTAAGTGGTTTAATGCAATTTCGGTCACGTGTATTGCAGCAGTAATTTCATTGTAAGTGTTAAAACTAAAATGCAGTATTTTATGTAACTGAAGAAATACTTAACATCTAAATATCAGCTTTCTGAAGCATCATCTGGGAGCTTCAGCTCCTGAGAATCCAGAAGTAGAGGCACTTCGCTTGGAAGTGGCAGAGATGAAAGAAAAATACGAAGCTCTGTTGGAAGAAAATAAAAAACTGAAAACCGAGGTAAAAGTCTACTTAGGTGTTCCTCAGTTGTTCTATACTACACAACAAGAAGAATATTTTAATACTTAGAATACAGCTAACTTTCTTCCATTAGAGTAACTGATAAATGTTGTTGCATTGTTCAGCCTTGTGGCTGATGAAAGCTGATAGGATTCATCGTAGTAAATTTTTTTTTGGATGGGATGCTTCTTGTATTCTATAACATATCATAGTATCGCTAAACTAGAGATTTTATTTATTTAGTGAAAGTATATGTTATTGAGGCTAATCCCATGTCTTCATTTGTTCCTGTCTGGATGTGCTTAAGTTGTCTGATGTTATGCAGCTCATGCTTCCACAATTGTTTTGAAAAAGAAAACAAATGATCTGTCTATTATAAAGTCTTTCAGAAGGGAAACCGAAGGAGGAATATTATATATTAGTTTGTGTGACCTGGCACAGACTTCCATGTGGCAGGATGTTACCAGTGGAGGCATGTGGAACCACGTATCCATGTGGAACAGTACTTTGCGCTTTTCAGCTAAAACAACCCTGGTATTCCTCTGTCTGCAACAACAGCAGATCTGAAGTGCTAGCTAAGGCAGAGCTATTCTTTAAGGGGTCTACAGGCTATCTGAAACAGCTGTGAGATGTGAACACCTTCCCCTTACCAGAGGGCACTGACTGTAAGCCTAACAACACTGAAGAAGGAAACCTTTGAGAACCTTAGTAAGCTAGTAGCTTATGTGCTGCTACAGGTTTCCGTGCATTTGTTGGAGGAGGATGGCTGTTGTTAAGTGTGAACATCCCTATGGGTTTTTTTACTGGGAGACAGCCACTCCACCTTAGTGTTGGGAGAAGGGATTCTTGGGCATTGCCCCTTTGTGTTTCTCATCTGGAGTCCCCTCTTGCGGTCCCAGTAATTCTCTTCCTTCTCTGTTACCCACTGTGAGTCCTTACAGCTACATTTGTTACTTCTCACTGGGAAATATGGCAAAGAGCAGAATTTTACGGGGAGTAGCCATAGACCAGCAGTTCACTTGGTGTAGCTGACTTAAAAATGCAACTGATAGTACGTAGATACGTGAAAGCAGAGTAACCTGGGTCTTTGTTTAAAAAAATCTTTTAAAGAAGTCAAAACTTGTTCCGGGAAAGTAAGCCTTTCCATAATCATGGTTTTTTTTGTGCTTTCACCTTCTTCAGCCTTCAAATGATAACTGTTATTTTGTGTTTTCCAGTATTAAGGTATTTGGTGGGTTTTTTTCGCCTTTCTTTCCACTCCCATCTTCTGCCTGTCATTCTGACATAGTGTAGAAGTTCACATGGACAGAATGCAAGGAGAAGACTACTGCTTGTCTTTTTTGCTATGCCTTTAACTCTGCATTTATTGGTAACTTGAATCATGTCCAGATAGGTGGTGTTCTTCTGTTGCATTCATCAATGAAGATCTGTTCTTTTCCTTACATTTATTGGTCAGAATGTTAGGTATTTGGGTGAGGCCAGGGGCAGGAAGTCAATAGTTAGCTCCTTTGTGGAAAAGAAGACTGACTTTGGATTGTGTACTGGCCGTCCTTTCTGGTAAAATCTACAGTAGCAACAAAATGCTATTTTAATGGTTCTTGTTAGTGCCATAGTGATTATTGTAACTTAGCATTGCTATGAGAAACACATGGGTATTTTAATTTATTTGATGTACTTTATTTTTAACCTACTCTGCAATTTGCAGGAGAGGGGAAGAATCTTAATTGAGGAAACTGGACTGGCATACTTCAGGGAGTCAGTCCTAATGTTTGAACTAATTGTGAAGCTTGAACTTATTTTTAATGTAACTGAGGTCAAGTAAACACATTCCTATGTTTCTTTGGAAATAACTTTACAAGTAAAGGTCATACTTTAGTGCATGGTTGCCTAGGCCATACTCTCCAGAAAGTGTTACGTCCAAATAGGACAAAGCCCAATGACAGTGAGAACTATTACAGGAAATGTTAGTTTGGGTACTGTTGCTGTAAGAATGACTGTTTCATTTAATCATGTTTCAGAGAAATCAAAGCTTGTAAGGCACTGATGATTATCAGCTGCTATTTGAGATGAGGAATAATGAGACCTAGAACAAGAAACAGGGAAGAATTAAGAGCAAGACCTATACACTTGAAAGTGCATTTGAAAAGCCCCCTTGTTATAGCAGCATGATTACACAGTATGACAAAGCGATGTTACTTTGTTGCCTGACTTGAAAATGGACTTGCATAAATATGTGATGGATTAAAATTTGCAAAGTAATTGGAACACTTCCAGACCAAACCTTTTCCTACATTTCTTAATGTAGCAAGTGTCTCTGAAATGTTGCAGCTAACTAATTCCTCTCTTTAAATCCACAGCTGGCTCATTACGAACCACCTCGAGAGGAGAAGCATGGTGAATAACAGTAGTTTCTCCTTTAATGCCATGACTTAATAAAGGGCTTCCTGAGAACTGCAGTCCTTTTTTTGTGTGTGTGAATGCTGCATGAACTCTGCATGTCTACTTTGTTACCTCATCATCTTAAAGAAAAAAATGCAATATTGTGAGTGTACAGCTGTTTTTGTGCAGTTGCAGCAGCAACTGAGTTTGAGCATACTGGCCAACTTTCTTGCTTTCTGTGTTTAAGAAAAGGTGATAGTTATGATTACCTTGTAGATGACTGTGCCTGCTGACTTTGTGTAAATTTCACATCGTGGTCAATGGTCCTGTTAAGCTGCTGATCTCTCTCTTGCTTTTATTTTATCTGCAAGGGGTGACATGACACAGATGGACCAACTGTAGACTAAAGCAGGACCTCCAAGGTATGTTTTGAGTTGGTACTCAGCACTGAGGTTAGGCTTCTGCTGAAGGTGATAGGGTAACTGTCTACTCAGAGGGGCACAAATGAACAGGTATAGTTATGTTAAGTGATGGACATAGCACAATGTTAGAGATGCAGTACCTTTTTTTCTTAACACTTTTTAATTTGCATGAGGTGTAACTATTTCCATGCAGTTCATGTCTGATCTCGTTTCAGAACTGGGCCTTGAAGTGTTGATCCCAGTAGTGCCTGGCCAGTTCTGAACAGAATACAGAATTTTTACTTGTAATGGCTGTCCTGTGTAATCAGACTGGGGCATGTAAGAGTACAATGCAGGGAGTTCTGCTTTCTGATTAGTCTAGTGGGGAAAAGAAAATGTAGGCAGGGCAGAAAATCCAAGGAAGGGGGGGTGTGTGTGTGTGACTTCTAATTTTGCTTCTGTGTTCTGTGGCCCCTATTTCCCTGCATCAGCCTCACAATTCTTCTCAAATGCAAAGTTGTCCTTTACCAAAAAAAAGATACATTTTAAAGAGCTGCCTTTGTCTTCTATCCTAAACAAGGTACTTTAAAGGCAAGTGATGACAGGAAAAATAAAGCAAGGAGGGGGGGGGGGGAAAGTAGCTGTATTACATATTAGATCTACTGGCTATTAGTTTAACTTCTTTGTTTCTAGGATGGATTTTGCAGCTTGTCTTACAGGTGTGGTGGAATGGATCAAAACTTCTGCTAAAGGCGATGTATGAACTGAAATCAACAGCTACTGAATGCAATAGTTGCTTACCTTACTACTTGTACCTATTATTGATCTACAGAGACCAGAATAGAGCTAAATGAGGGGAAAACAGTGTTAAATCTTTAAAACAACACAACCCCCCCACCCTGAACAAACAAAACCCCTGAAAAAAAATCCAAACAGGAAAAATGCCTTGCTGCCTGCAACAAAGGAGAGAACAAAGCTCGACTGTGAGTTAGAACACGCACCTAGCATTCAGTTGCAGCAGGTAGGGAGAGGATAAGGCTGTGGAAATGCCTCCTAGAGCTGAACCTGTGCTGCGAGTCGTGTCGCTGGAGGAAGACAGAAATGCTGTTCGGGGGCGCATCTTGTTGCAGCAGCAGCAGGCAGGTAAGGTAAGGTGTCCCGAGGCCAGAAGCACTCCTTGTCCGAGGCCTCGGGGACGAGGGCGGTCATACCCACCCGCGCGTTTCGTGGCTGAGAGCAGTCTGGCCCTGTGAGCCTTTCCTGAGGAGTGAAGGAGAGGCCCGTGTTTGCCTGCGCCCCTGCTC
>NW_010107288.1:27324-45403 GCF_000699245.1 Pterocles gutturalis | reverse complement strand
TCTAACATTCTGTGATTCTGTGACTCTGTCAACCAGTCTCCTAAAAAGGCTGGTCTGCCTTCCAGAAGTTCAAAGTAGCAGTTCTGCTGACCCCCCTCCCTATTTCTCCAAGAACCAAATACTCGTCAACACAGAATCACAGACTGCATCAGTAAAGGAGATAGTCTGGATGTAATAAAAGGTATATTGTTCTTATTATAGCATGTTATAAAAACAACCAATTACAAATTATGTAATTGTCATAATATGTCAGTGTTGTAAAACAACTAAAGCACCAGGATGAACCAAGATGCATCAAACTACTTCCATCTCTTTGTTTTTATTATAAGAGAGAGAACAAAGGATGCTGTTGCTGTTGTCTCTACCTGGCTGCAGGGTCGTCTTCTCAAAGCTGGAAAAGGAGGAGAGTGCAAAGTACCTCCTAGCTTTAACAGCAGTAGAAATAGCTCCCTCTACAAGAGACATTAGAGATGAAGTGGTCTGCAGATGTTTAACATACCTGTTTGACCTGGGAAACCAGGTGGTCCTTTATCACCTGGAAGTCCTGGAAGTCCTCGGGAGCCTGGAGGACCTGGAGGACCTCGTGAGCCCGGAGAGCCTTTAAGACCTTTGATTCCAGGTGGCCCAGCTAGGCCCCTTTCTCCCCTCTGACCTTTAAAGCCTGGTAAGCCTGAGAAAAAGAGCGTTAGTCTATGTATGTAAATGCAGGAAAAGGGTTCAGCAACTGTACTTAAAAAGTAGAAAGTGACAGATTTTTGGTATAAATTTGAATACCATCAAACATAGCAAAATAAATTGGAAACGTTGATACCATGCTGGAGTACTGGCTCTGCCTAGACTTTTCACCTGGAATGTTTGTTTTCTTGTGTTTCTTTAGTGAGAGGCATATCAGTAGAAGCAGCTGTGAAAAATCCCTACTAATTCATAAATACTTTTGATATATATGTCTCCTAGCTCTCCCTAAATAACACTTCCATTTAAGAGTAAGGAAGATAGAAGTATCACAGTAATGACAGGAGCTCAGTTAAGTTACTCAGGACAACAGAATAAGAGATAATTCTTCTGTGTATTACTTGACAGTGAACACACTGTGATTTGGCCAGTTAAGGAACAGTATGGGATGGGAAAGGAAGCTGGGAAACATCTGAGATGCACACTCTTCATTCTTTGAGTTTAAGGAAATGTACAAAACATAATGTATGCCCTCAGTAATGAACAGCCCCCACGGAAATATTTGTTATGCCAGCCACAAAATAATGTGATTAAATCTGATAGTAAAGATGTGCTAAGCTTAGAGCTGTGAGGCAACCCAATGGATGCTGTGTACCTTGAGGTCCTGGCAGGCCCATGACACCTCTGACTCCTGGTGGCCCTGGTAAGCCCATGTCACATGGTGGACCAGGGAAGCCTGGACAGCCTGGTGCTCCTATATCACCTTCTGGGCCTCTAAAACCTTTTGCTCCTGGAAATCCTGGGGTACCAGGCTGTCCTGGAAACAAAAAACATGGTAAAAAGGTGGCGACCCCTCAGAATTCCTAATTGTAATTTTGAAATTTCCATGTTCAGTTATTTTAATACCTTACTTATCCTCTAGTTTTTGCATAGTTGTGAAAACTGATGCTTTTCTGCTATTTAGAATTGACTGTTGTGGAGAGCTTCTTTCTTTAAGGAACAAATACAAATTCAACTCTCACCTAAAGGTGAGCATGACTTTATGGCATGAAAAGCTAGTTTCTGATGTGTAGGAGCAGAATAGAAAGAGCTCACAGGACTGCACCAGCTACACAGAACACAGCTACATGGTTCTGTAGGTGTTCCCTGCACAGAAGGGGGTGTGTGTGTGTGTCTGCTTAGGGCTGGGCAAAAGGAAGACCTATAAAAGGAAACAGCAATGTCTGCTATGAAGTGGGAAGGATGTCCTCAGTGGCTGATCAACCTTAACTGTAAAAATGTAAACGTTAAAAATAGGGTGGTACTGTTCACAATTACCATTATGGATCCAGGTAAGAGTAAGTTTTATCTGAATCAGGACCAACTTTGCTCAGATTTTCTCCTTTGAACACATGGAAATGCTTCATAAAAACTGGCTCATACCTCGAAGCCCAGGAGCGCCTGGATCACCCCTTGCTCCTTGTGCACCAGGGGGTCCTGGCAGTCCCCTGTTGCCTGGGATTCCTGGAGGACCATATGTGGTATCACCTTGAACACCTTTCTGACCGTCTATGCCAGGTGGACCTGGAGGGCCATTTTTACCATCAACTGTAGATCCTCTTTCACCTTCATCACCAGGATCACCAGCTTTGCCTCGAAAGCCTGTTGATATGATTTTTAAATTCAAATGGGCCATAATTCAGAAGGTGGGGGGATTTCTCACAAACTGTGGAATATTATAATGCAGATTTAACTGGAATTAAATTATCACTTTACAAAGAAAAATAACATCATACATTAAATGTAATGTTTCTTATTTACAGCTACTGATACAGGAGGATTGAAGGAGGTAATTATTCCTCTGGGAAGTGACAGTGGTTTTCTTTGGGGCAGCATCTATCTTGTGTACTGTCACTCTTGTCCAGTTCAATCCCTTTGCTAAAATTATACTAATTGTTTTCATTTTTCTAAGAGTATTTCCTCCCTGGACACTGAATTTTAGGCTATTGCAGCACCTGCAGTGCTGGAGGAAAGAAAGGAAAACTGGTAGAGATTCCTTTTCCATTAGCTTTCGTTTAAATGTGCTTCCAGTTCTATTCTACCATGGTAGCTACCTTACCCTGCACGTATGCGTTACAGCTTGACTAGCAGGCCTCCTGCATTAAGAAAAATACAATTCACCTTCTGGCCCAGGGATTCCTGCCCCTGGCCTGCCTCGATAGCCTTTTTGCCCATCAAAGCCATTTGGTCCAGGATGACCGGGGAGTCCTTTTAAACCCTTTGGTCCTGGAAACAGAAATAAAATATGTAAAAAAATTGACAGAGCTCTAAAATCTAATCTAAGGATTTAAATTATCTAAGGAAACAGCATTGTATCTTTATCCCATGCGAGTTCATGTGCTTTGAAGGCAAATGGATTTCATCTGCTTCTAACATTTTGAGCAAGAGCCACCACCTAAGTCACAACAAAAAGCATGGCTGCTTTTTTTCTAAATGGACTTGTTCCCCTATCCATAGACAACAGACTGCAAATCACCAGAGTAAATTAGAAAAAAAGATAACTCCTATAACATTTTAATGTTACAGGACATCAACAGTATTAATCTAGTGAAGGACAGGTGTCAACTCAAGCTCTTATATTGTCCTGGGCTATCTGCTGCTTCTGGAATGATGCAGATGAGCTCAATACACTAATCCCTGTTCGTTCATGGCTGTATAAATTTTCGCTGCCCCCCACAATGCTGATGTTAGGGAGCTGTGTAATACCATATTAAGCAGCTTGAAAATTCAGTATCTCCATTTGTTCTGATCAGGATATTCTGGGGTATTTCAAATGTTTTGGAGGTGATCACAAGCAACATTGTGCCAGTTCCTGGAGGAGTTATTTGAATTTAAATTAAGTTGAACAAGTTGAAGTAATGGTAAGAACTATTCAGATTTTACAGTTCAGTTGCAACTTGCCATGAGCAATATAGTTTTAGAAATTACAGACTTGTAGAATATCTTTGCCTCACAGACCTTTTTTTCCCTGTATCTAGATTTACATATTCTAGGTCTTATCCAACTCCAGTCATCTGTGTATTTTACAGATTCTCTCATGAATTTTAATTGAGGCAGGACAGAGTTTCAAGCTACCTTCATTTAGTAATTTCTGTGGAGGCAGCCTGCACAACTTTTGATTGTGCAAACTGCACCTGTCTGGCCCTTGACTCTGTTAGATGAGTATATTCCGGCGTATTTGCAGATTAACATTTTGAGACACATATTTGTTGAAAAACTAGAATAGTGTATATTTTAAACATAACTTCATTTTTTAATTAGCAACTTAAAATTCCATTTCAATTAAAAACAAAAATTCTCTCATCTATAAACATACCTTGAACACCTTTAAAACCTGGGGGACCTGGATTTCCAGGGTATGGTAATGTAATGTAGACAGTCTCACCTGAAGCAAGAGGGAGAAAGAAACTGGCCTATTTGATTTTACAATAAATGAAGTCTGAACATTTACTGTAATATTTCTGTGGAACTAACCAACTAGATGTGTAAAGGTAAAGAGAAGGGACTGTTTATGCATGTTGTTAGTTCCATGCTGCTTAAGGTTTTGATGGAGAATCTTAAAATATATTTTTCTTGACACTTATTTTGTATAGAACATTGGTAATGATTAAAATTGTTATAATACAGTTATATTCTGTAAAGACAAGTTTCTTTTTAGTTGTCACAGAAATTTGTCTTTACAATAGTCTCTGTTGCAAGAAAGATTGCTATCAGTGTATTTTTTTTTTAGTAGGGATTTTTTATAACCAAAAAACAGACCAAGCCTTAAGTATGAGTTGTATATTGATGCTCCTTTACCACAAAAGCATTGCCTTGCAAATCCTTACAGTCAAACATACTCTTCACTCCAGAAAATAACTCCTCTGCTAGTGTGCAAGTGGGACTTTGTAGGTTTAAGGCCCCTAGCAATTCATATTCTCACTGGTGTCTGCTGCTAAATTCTGACAGTATTGTACCTTTCAGTGGCCACATTGCAAATGACTACCGACCTTGCCACTGTACATAATAATATGAAACTGTAATGGATACTACCAAACATGTATTTTGATATTTGGTTCTTAATATAAACATTCAAAATTACCTTTCTGTCCCTTTGGACCTGGTGGCCCAACATCACCAGTATCACCAAAGTCTCCAGGGCTACCTCTGACTCCTGGAGGGCCAGGAAACCCCAAACCCGGCAATCCCATCTGTCCTTTTACCCCAGGAAGTCCTGGGACTCCAGGGAATCCTTTATCACCTGGCAGTCGTACTCCAGAATCTCCCTAAAAGAAAAAAAAAAACAACTTTCTTTCCTCTCTTTGATTATCAAAAGCCATGTTAGAGAATTACCTGGAGAAACCATTGTTCTATTATTATGTGACTACATGGATGATATTAGTAGGCAACAGGAACAAAGGGTAGAGTTTTGTGGGTGTTTTTTTCTTCCTGATCCCATAATATTGGCACACAGTATATGCAGAAATTACATTCGGGAATACCAAAATAAACAGTAACACTTCCAAGGAAATAATTTTTCAGTTGATAGAAGCTATGAGTTTTGATCTAGGCTAAGACAGAATCTTAATCTGCTAGGAATTTGGAATAAAATGGTACTTTTCATTAAGTAGCTAGCCCCTTCATAAGACAATACGTTGACTGAAATGGAAAAAAAATCTGAGAAAGTCAAACATACCTTAGCTCCTTTTTCCCCAGGCAATCCTAGTTCCCCATCTCCGCCATCATTACCTCTTTGGCCTGGAAATCCTGCAACCCCAGTAGGACCTCTTTCACCTTTTATTCCTTAAAACAATTTGAAAAAAATGTATAACTGCAATAAGTTTGGGGGTTTTCTATCTCTGCTTGGGTAAATTCTGCGTAAAGTCATCGTACTTGTATGATAATTCCCAGTTCTTGAATTCACATTTCTTTAATGAGGTATTTTAGGCTTAGGAAGGCAGTATGTATTTGGACACCTCATGGAACAACTTTGTCTCTCTGTAAAAGATGCGTTTACGTGCATCACAAGAATGGGGCTTTTGTTCATGCTATATATAGAGTGAAAATGTTTTGCTATTGAAATCAATTAGTGTTTTATTCTTGATTTCAGCAAAATCAGGATATAGCTATGCCATATGATGCATAGTATTTGCATCAATATTCCCAGAAGGTTTTTTGTTTTTTTTTTTTAATTCCTAGATTTCTCTTGCACTGGTATTTATTAAAATGTAATTTTTGCATAAAGGATAATAAAACTATTCTAACCCAAAGATTCGTTTTGCTGTGTCGAGAAATCCTTTGCAAATAAACAGCAAATGTTTTGCCCTGCTCCAACATCTGTAAACAAACACAGGCACCAAAGCCTGCTAAGCTAACTTTTCACAAACAGTAAGATGGACACTCTTTTGTCTGAATAATTAGCTTAGCGTTTCTAACTAAGCTTTGCCATCAGATTTCTGTACTTTGTTGTTCTCTCTTCCTTTTGCTTTTGCAAATCATAACCATAACTGTGGAGAGGTTTTGATCTATTTAATTGCAAGAATTTCAGTTGTGCAACTGGTGGCCTATTGTTTCTCTTCAATGTCTGGTCAAGGGTAATTTTTAGAAATAGGAGCAGGAATCTGAATAGCCACGGAGACTTTGAGTTTTTCCCAAGAAGGATGTTGGTGGTTTAAGCTGAGATAATGGCTGGCATACTGGCATATGATGCTTTAGGAGGTGACTTCTACACAATAATATAGGAATCAAAAAGGTTAATGATAAAACATGTGTTTACCTTTTATTCTAACTCTTCCTGTATCGCCCTTCTCTCCTTTTTCACCATGTTGTCCAGCAGAACCAGGTGTCCCCTACCATTGATAAAAAAAAAAGTCAGTTATCTCCAGCAAAGAATCAGTGTGGGAATTGAGGGGAAAATTAGATAGCTATCTCTTGCTCTTGCACTGTTTCCTGAAACCAGACCAATTAAAGTCATGTATCAAAATGAAATTCTTATCTCTTTTGACATCTGTAAAGATGTCCATGAGTGGCACCTGGCCTTTTCAGCCTGTCTCTGCAGAATGCGTAGATATGTAACATAAGAAATTGTAATGCCGGAAGAATTGGGTCCTTGACCATTTATAGCTGTGTCTGTAAGTGCAAGAATATTAAGATGCAAACAATTCACAAACTCTTCCTACTGCAGACTTCAACCCACAATCCACTGAGCCTGCCCAGGAATGGAATCTCTGGAGTGCGGTAACTGCTGGATGAGGCTGTCCTCCCAGAAGTGAAATGGCAGTAGGTAAGTGATGCTTTTTTTTTTTTTTGCTGAAAGCCCACAAAGCTGCCAATAAAAATTTAATGCATCTAGTTAGGTACCTGGTATTGTCAGAAGAATCTATGAGTTGAGGGGTTTAGAGGGGAAGAAAAGTACTTTTCTATATTTTTATGCTGAATTGTGCTCTTAGTTCTCCAAGCAGAGTGCAGTTTGTATATACTAATTTGTGAGGGTCTGATCTTGCAATAGAACGTGTGGGTAAATGTGTTTTACCATGTGAAATTTACATAGAGTAAAGGGCCACTATGGTTGAAAAACTGGGGTATTATTTAGCCAGTTTCCTGTGTTAGTCAAAATCTTTCACTAAGAAATAGGTAGAGAAGATACAATTTATAAAGTGACTGTAAATCATGACAATTGTAAATCAAGCAGGAGACTTCCGAAAAATGTGGCATATCTGAAACTACCAGTGACTGTGTGTTGAAAAGTCTAGATATTCAGGTTGGCAATGACCAGTTATTAGTGTTTGAAAAGCAAGATTAGATATTTGAGAAGAAAAGAGAGCAGAAAAATGGAAAAAAAAATATAGGAAATCCATTAGATCAAAGCACTTTTGTATCGAAGTGAATTATTTCTTTCCAAACTGCTTACTTTGTTTCTCACTTAAGTACCCTAAGAACACCAAAGTGTTCAGGACAAGGCTTCAGGCTTTACTTCAGAACTACAAGGGCTAAAGCATACATACAAAAGATTGAAATCTCACATAATCCACTCAGGTTATGGGATTCTAAGAAAAAGAAAGTAAAAACAAATGCAAAGCTTATAATGAAATCATTGGAACTAGAATGACAGAGCCTCTCCACATCCTTCTTTCAGTCTCACAATGGTTTTGTTGGTTTTTTTTTTTTTTTCTTTTGAAAGTAGATGTTCTGGAAACCTTTAAACAATTCCTCATGTGAAAAAGAGTTCTGTTATTAAAACAAATCCTCAAAAAACCCAAACAGCATAATGGAACAGTCACAAAGCCAAGCATATATACCTATATTTTCAAATAAATTGCCCATGCACACAAGAAAGTATATTAATAACTTCTCTGGCATAATTTTGGTATGCAGCATCCCGGATGTATAGTCCACATGCCAGGCCAGAACAAATGGAACAAATTCTCAGCAAGTCCAATAAATCATCTTACAAAGTGTTCCTAAAGCAGTTAGATTAAGTGGTGTTTTGAATTATTGCTCACTGTGGGGAATAAGATAAACTATATGAAGCACATGAAATAAAATAAGTCTGTTTCTAAAAGTAATAGCTAGTTTCACTGCATTAGGCAACAAGCATCATCCAGTACATTACTGACCCAGGAAAAATACAGGTTTTGAGCTCAAATTTATTTTGTTTGTTAATCCTGCTGACAGCCACTATTAAAGTAGAAATACACATCTGACCTAAAGCTACCTTTTAAATATTTCTTAATTATTTTCTTCCTCCCACCTTGCCATGAAAAATATAGTGTTTTTCCATGAAAAACTGGATGTCAGATTTGTTAATGCTGGAATGAACTGGTTTTAGGGAAAAAATGAACACTGTAAGCTGATGTCAAATGATTCTAGTACTCAGAATCTTTACAACCAAGAAGTTCATTCACTTTCTGCTCTTGTGGAACTTTAAATTAAATTGTTACATTGCAAGGAAGCTGTTCAAGCAAATGAAAAGTCATTATTTTGATAGTTATAGTAGTTTTTAATTCTAAGAACTCTTAAATCAAGGGTGAATTTTTATTCAATTTCATCTTCATGTCTAATATCTATGTCATAGAGAGAAAAAGCATTGCCTACAGTGGCTGATTCTTGTGGAGAACAAACGTTTGGCTGAGTAGTGACTGAAACCAGGAGATTATAAAGTAATATGGAACAGCAAAGGGATAAACCCTAACAAATAATAATGCCTTTCAGACTCTGTGGGAGTGAAAGACTCTACATTATGTTCAGATTGCCTCATAAAATAAATTAAACATATCAAATTAAGCTTTTCAATTAATTTCTAAAAAAAAAAAGGAATAAAGAAAATTACTTGAAATGTCTGAATAAAATCAAGGCTTCCTTTTTCTTCAGACCCTGCCCCCCCAGGTGGATGTTGACATCAAATCCATCTTGACCTGCTGACATCATGCAATTCTTTGCCTTGGTAGGGTTTTGCTGGAAATGCTTTCCTTTGAAATAGCTGAAAAATCACCTCCAATGGAGCAATTTGTGCATCTACAATGTTTTCAAGAAGAACAATGGGTATTCAAAACTAAAAGTAAAAAGAAGTCAAAACCAAACAAGAAGAATATTCACCAGCTTTCCTAAGCCTCCTGACCACCCCACAAACATGGCATGGGATTCTGTCCCTCAGTGTAAAACTCTGTCTACTGCTGGAAGGGAAATCAGATCGCAGCTAATAAAATGCATCCTCCAACAAGACTGTAATAAGCAAAAGTAGACAGAACTTTCAGATTGTTTTCCAGGGCAGTTCCTCTGTCATTCTGATTAAATGCCTCCCGTGGTACCTTGATGTTATTTATTACTGAAGGTCATGAAAACTACTCACAGGGAGCCCTGGTGATCCCACTGCACCAGGTGAGCCTGGGTCGCCCTTTTCTCCATGTCTTCCAGGGTATCCCATTTGTCCTTTCTTTCCTTGAGTACCCGGAGGTCCTTGTATCCCACGGGGACCAGGAGGACCAGCGCTACATGAGCAGAGGCCTCGATTTCCTACGTGAATGTGTCAAAAGTACATTGAAACAGTTGCAAAATTAACACACAAAAAGTAACACTGCACCTTTTCTGTGCACAGACCATTTTATTTCATTATGGCCTTCAAAGGAGTGAAGCGTATCAGTCTCTTTTTACAGTGCTGAGCAACTGCTGCACCGGCATGACTCTACTGACTTAGAGGCCCCAGTGCCAACAGGCCATTTAACTCCACACTTTGATGGGCCTTATCCTTGCAAATTTAGGTCTGACATATCTGGCAAAGGTCTCGTATTCAAATTGTTGCTATCCAGGCATACTTACCCTTTTCTCCTTTTTCACCTTTTCTCCCTGGAAGGCCTATCTGACCTTTTGCTCCAGGTTCTCCAGGGATGCCTCTGTCAGTACAGATTACACCTTTGACAAAACAAATTGTACAGCTAGTATAAATCAGGTTGACTGTTTCCGTAGCCTATGTCACGTGCTCTCCTCTCCCTTATCTTGTTATCCTCATGTGAAAAGCTAGAGATCTTACAAAATGCTTTACAAGTTGTTGGTTATAGATCATACAAGAGTCAGTCTGGCTAGAGCTGATGTTGACACGTTTCTTTTTCATTGCCACTACTTCTTCCTTTTTCCACTGTAGAACTTTACAACTCTTCTGTCTTTACTAAAGGATGCTGATTTGCATTTCCTCCCCACTTTGCTATGGTTTGAACTTCAGGTGATATATTTTTAGGGACATTTCTCATATATATGACTTTGTGGGTTTAAATCACCCAGAAAACTATGAAAATCTTGATGTCTCACTGATCAACAACTATAATCGGAAAAACATGTTTTCTACATCACATGAAAAGTTTGATATAACTGTAAAAATGTACTTTTCACCTCTGTTTTTTGTAGCACCGACAAAAGCAATGAATCTATTAATATGCAGAATGATATTCTTGCCACATAAATTGCTGTTGAACCTACTGGGTAGTCCAGGTAAGCCTTGTCTTCCTGGCTGCCCTGGTAGGCCTGGTGGTCCAGGAAATCCAGGTCTTCCTGGGATTGGTTCACCTGTTCCAGGGAAACCAGGGTCACCCTGAAAACCTTGAGGTCCTGGTGCCCCACTTACTCCTGGCAGACCAGGCAGACCTATAAAGAAAATAATGGTATGTGACCTGTACAGCTTCGCAGTAACAATTACTACAAGATAACAATGAGGAAATTACGGAGCATTCAGAACTGTCCTAAATAAGAGCTTCTATAAAACAAAGACTTAAGTTTAAATCTTTAGGTTTTCCAGGATTCTCAGGAAAAGAGGCTCCTGCTTTAGACCTTCAAACACTTCTTTTCCTCCTCCCAAACTGTCTCTTTTCCAGACACCCCAGTTCCTTATATAGAGCAAAGTCATCTTTATCACCTTTCTTTATATCTTTTTGATATGGAGAATAGAATTTTTGAGCAGAGCACTCCAGATACAGGCATACCATGCACTTACAGTGCATGGTAGCATTCTACTTTGTCTTCTGTTCCTTTTCTAGTAATTCTTAATGTTCTACTTGCATCATTTTGGTTCTTTTTTTGGCCACTAAGTGCTGAGCTAATATTTTTATTGAACTTTCTGTAGAGCTCAAATTCTTATTCTTGGTGACTTGCATCAAGCAAGAACAAAGAACAGTTTTCTTTTAGCTGCTTTCTCTCCTACTGGAATATAGTTCACGTTTTATCCCCTACTTCTCTTACTTGTTCCGTCATCTCCTGGTCTTCCTAGCAGGCCTGCAGGACCAATTGGTCCAACTGACCCCATAGCACCTGCAGGACCCGGAAATCCAGGATCTCCTTGTGGACCTACACAGAATTATAAAAAAGATGTGAATTGAATACCTTATGCAATTGACAGTTTAAATGTAAACTGCAACTGAAATGATAATTTGGGAACTACACAAAAGTAAAATACAGTCACTTCTCTTGTCTTTATGAAACATTTCTGAATGTGTAACAATTTAATTTTAGGGTGGGAGGATTTGGTTCCTTTTCTACAGATTCCTGCCCTTTTCGTGGGCACAGTTTTAACTCTTCATCACTCCATTGTAGTAGCTTTGTGCTACATATTTCAGAATGCCAAGATAAGTGTTTGTCCAAAACAAATACATGTAGCATTTAAAATAAACGTCTATCTCATGTTATGCACATTTGGCACTGCAAACAGAGAGGTCACTTCACGGTCATCCTAGTTGAATATATCAACATTTTAAAAAGTATGTATTTTCAACATTGCTATAGTGAATAAATTTAAAAACTGCAATTGCATAGTGATAAAGAAAACATGAATCAGATATAAAGGGCTTCATTAAATTGGAAAAACAAAACATTGGTAGTAGTTCTGTTCTCAAACAATTCTGCTAAAGGCCTCTTTCTGTGAAGAATGTATCCACTTGCACACCATGCAGATGATTAATTTTAAATGTCACTTGACACACTAAGCATGGGAATAAGTCTCTTCTTGCATGGGCTGGAAACACAGAAGCCAATGGAAAACAAATGTAACTGATTTGTTGATGCGGCCACTATCTAATAGGGAGGTTCTGCTGAACTGTGGTTGCGTTGTAACTTACTTCTGTGTTTATGATCGGCATTTGCTGCAGTAGAAACACAATTTATGGTAAGTTCTCTGTTAAAAATGTTCTTACAATACAGATTCCCCCAAGTGTGAGGTGCCAAAGCAAATCCCTCCCAGAGAGCAAGTTTGGCTGTTCCCCACTGCCTCCTGCTGTGAAATAAGGACTTCCACACACCTTTTCACCAACTGGATGATAAAGATGGGGATAAAGGGAGCTGGGACATAAAAACCCAGCCTGAGGTTTAGGTAGGAAGCTAATAAGATTGACAGGCATTCTGTTGGGAGTACTAGTTCCAGGATTTCACCCCTGCTATGTAATAGGAAGCTTAATTGTAGTCTAAAATTTGTGTGTTGTCGCAATTCTGAAAACAGGAATTCTAAATTACAATGGGAGGGCCAATTTTCTTATTTGCCATCCATTATCCAGCATGGGCTTATTTTTCATAGCTTTTTTCTTAAATATGCTTAGGTCCAATAACTAGGGATAGTCCTGCAGATCTAGCTGTGACTGTATGCATAAAGATCTTTCAAGCAAACATTTAATCTAAAACTTGTATGTTTAATGTAGTTCCAGTAAGATCAGAGAGACACAAACAAACACAGAATGTGGCCACTAGGAAGATAATGGTTTAGGATCCTATCCCCTGAATTTCTAGTGATCACTTTCAAATATCTTTAGCACAGTAGGTCCTACACACTTTATAGTAAACAGAAAGACTAGTTAAAACTAGCTATAACCTTTTATAGGAAGCAGTGGAGTTCCAACAGCTCCAGGAGGACCTGGGGGCCCCTTTGCTCCTGGATCCCCCTGTAAGAGTCCAACAATAAATTTTACTGATAGATGCAAATATGCAGTGTGCTAGTATGTAACTGAAAATTTCAACAATGGTAGATTATGTAAGGATGTGACACATCACCTGGGAAACTCAATTTTGACACTTTATAGCATTTAAAACCAGGCAAAAGATTTAAAATAATCATTATCTTTCAGGATATGAGTGACTAAACAGTAATATACCTATCACGCAAATGTATTTGACTCTTCAGAACTTGTGACTGCTGTATTTGATTTAATTCATTTATTGTAAAGACAAATCAATTACAGTAAATCAGTACCCATTTAATTGTCACGTTTTGATTTAACCACCAAGCTGTAATTATTTGCCTTAAAATTCTATACCAGAATTTGGAAATTGCTTCTATGATGACAGATAAGCGTTAAGAAAAGAGGTTTTGCAGTCTGACATATTATTGATGGTAAGAGGTACTCAGAGCTCTTATAAGAAGTTGAAAACATCTGCATCAGGGTAACATAAAAGAGCCTACTAATGGCAAGGAAAATCACTTCTGCTTGGAGGATTTCTAAATTAGCTTGGATCTTGATATGTAGAATTGCAAGTGAAGTGGACTTTAGGGAAGTCTTTTATGTGGCAAATTGTATTAGAATTTTTGCTTTGTAGATTAAGAATCAAACCCACCCTCTGCAGCAAATGGGAACTGAGAAAACAAAAATGTGAATGTGGGAACCGCATAGTGAGGTAGCATTCCTGGGACTGGAGTTCAGGGCCTTTTAGGACACAGACAAGGAGAACTGGGACTGCAAAAATGGATACCCATTCTTATACAAGTTAAGACAAGGAGTCCGTGCCTCTTTCTGGGTTGTTTTGGTTTTTTGTTTATTTTGTTTTGTTTTTTTACTTGATATCTCTACAATATTTAAACAGTTTTGGAGCTGTCACTGATTGCTGTCCTCTTGACCTTTGGCTGGGCTTTTTCCTTTCACTGTATCTTGCAGAATGAAATAACATCCTTGTGTTGTCTTTGGCGATTTTAAACAGGAATGTAAATTTGTCTTCCCTAATGACATAGAAGAAGTGTCTTCTATATGGCAGGAAAGAAAAAATAAAACTAGTGTTTTCCCTTCTCTGATAAACTTACAAAGTATATTGAGATTTAAAATTACTGTAATGATGATAAAAGTATCAAAGATTTGTACAATAGATGGATTATGCCCCCAACTAAAACAACATGCATATCAGGGTGAGTACTTTTTAATAACAAAACACTTAAGGTTTGACTCCGCTTTAGGGGAGTAAGGGACTGGAATGATTTTTCTGTTTCAGTAAGATATGTAGTGTTTCTGTCTAATTAGTATCTGAATGAGCCCACATTGTTGTGAAGCCAATAATGGGCAAATGGGAGAAAAATCAACATCCATGGGCCATTTTTTTTCTCCCAAGTATGACTTCATAAATGAAATGTTGGCTGAAGAAGCTGATCTAGCACTCTCCTGGCAGTCCTAACTTTGAAGATAAGCTTGTGAGTAAAACAGATGTTTTTATTGTAGTTTTACTTATTTACTCCATGTGTTTGTCATTTCTCATTTGTAAACCTGCTTCTTGAAAATCTGTTTGTTACTTTTTATTTGTCTGCTTTCAACTGTGGCTTTAGCAGTATACTGCTAATGGCAAGTTTGGACCAACCACAGTTTACTTCCTTTTGTCATCACAGATTACGTAGAGTGTGTTCCAGTCTTAACCTTCCATTTATAACAGAGGTGATTCTTGCTCAAATATCTTGAGCGTCATTCCTCTGATTTCACAGGTGCAGCTAATCATGCATTAAGAAAAGTTACTCTCTTATATGCAGCTTTCCAAAAAGATTATTTCAGAGGGAAATAAGCATGTCTTGACTTTTGTATTTCTGAGCCAAGTTCATTAGTGTCACAATTTCTGCAATATTGTTTTTGTCCTCTGTACTGTGGTAATAACTTTGATCAGGTTTTTCAATCCTGTTGTCTCTACTGATGATCTTCTCACCCACCTGCTTCATTGCAGCATTTCACTTCTCCTCTTGCTCATACGTAGCTGACCGCTTGGACCCTATCCCAGTGACTCCCTAGACCTTCCCCCTGGCTAGATTCACTACTGCTTTGCTCCTTCTAGAGTAGCATCCAGAGGTAGTTTTTCATTCTGAATGTGCTCTAGTATTGTGGATTCCACAGAAAATATAACAGTTCCCTTCATTCAAGTTTTTGTTCTTAATCAGAATTACAGTATGACCCAGTAGTCAGAATTACAATATCATCATCATTTCTGCAGCGTGCAGAAGAGAATTCCACAAATTTATACCCTGAAATGTCACTAGACTGGCACCTGAGTCTTCTGAAATTGTATTAAGCACCTCTTCCATGTTTTTCAGATTAATATTATCCTCTTTCACTGCCTAGCTCCCTGGATGTGACACCTACACTTCTAATCTCTAACGGAAAGCAGCATGTAGTGTAAAATAAAAAATAGGTAGCGTCATCTAAGTGAGCAAAAGCAGGAAATGTTTAAACAAAGCTGGTGTGAAGGAGTCCAGTTTCCATTCTGGTAAGCATCTTGGAAAAGTTACTTATGTGAACAGGTTGAACACATGCAAAGAGATTTTGGTACGTCATGCAAACCAGCCCCTCTGAATAAAAATTTGCCACCTCGTTTGGTGCCAATTATCATATTAGATAGACCATACTAGATACACAGACAAAAGTTGATAGGATCATACTGTTACCTAAATAGCAGGTTCCTTTACCTAGCACACCTCTCTGGGGAATGCAGCTCAGCCATGAATAATTTGCAGGGTACTACAGTTCATGGATTAGATAGCTATACTGGTATAGTTAAAGGTAACTTTTGGCAATTGGGATTAATCAGTTCCTATGGTACAGAAAATGGAATTCCCACTCTCATATGCACCAAGCAGGAACGTTTACTTTTTTATTTGCTATCACAGTGTTGAGTAACTATGACTGTCATGAAAACAGTAGATCTTAAAAATAATTATGACTGTATAGAAGGAAATGGTCTGATAAGCATGTACATTTAGGAGGAATCATTAGCATTTATATAGAGGATTGTGTGTGTACATGCATAGACATGTGTGTTTGTTGGGTTTCTTTACCTGTATGCCTGGATAGCCAGGTTGTCCAGGAAAACCATCAAATCCTGTTTCCCCCTGGAAAGGATCACATAAATATAATTTCATTAGTCCGTTAATACATTAATATAATCAACTGAACAAAAACCAGTAAGGCAGTCATAGGATACTGTCATGTTACAATAGCATCCACAGTTTCTTTCTGAAAATTCACTGGGTTTGTACAAGAGTTGGTATGTTTCATAGAATCTATTCTTTTTACCATAACATGTATCGCAAGGGTAGTGACTCAGTGTAGCTGGGGCACAGAACTAGCTGGAATACATACCAGCAGACTCTAATAGACTGTCTGCTTAATACAGCTGAAATCGGCTTGCTGCCTGCTGAATGACCCTCTTCACCTATTATCACATGGGAAGCAGCTGTACAACAGCTGCTCCTCACCTTTTATGATCTAATAATACACTCATCCATTCAGTATTCAAACTCTTTAGGTAGGCAGTGGTAAAAAAACAAAGTAAAAAGTAATTCTGCAGATAAAACAGTCACCTGGAACATAACTGTAGATGCAAATATCTGTACATCAATGTGCTTTACGTGTAGCATGATCATTATCTTAACTAAATTTGAAAATGAGCTGGGGAGAGGAGATAGGAAAAAGGGCAAGATGTAGCTCTGCATACCTGCATCTGTTGTTCTCTACTCCAGCAAGATGTTTTGAGTTCATAACTAACATTTAGCAGACTTAACAGCAACTGGGATATTTTGAGCCAGAAAGATGAACAAAACATGCATATAACACAAAATTATACAAACAATGTCACCATGGCAAACAAAATTAACATGCTGCATAACTTCTCCATCATGCTATATGCACATCCTGCTGGCTTTTCCTCCTGCTTGCAACTTCAGATCCCATTACCTAATTTCAGACAAATTTCAGAGTAGTAGAAATTCAAAGACAGAGTTCATACAAATTCTGTGGCAACAGGTAGCAGGAGAGAAAGGAAGGAATGTAATGTGACCTATCAAGTATGTGGAAATTCCAAATCTGTACAAATCCACAGAAAACCAAATTTTACTGATTCCACTGTTCATGGAGCTGCCTATATCATCTTACCTTCATTCCAGGAAAACCTGCAGGTCCATCAGAACCAGGATTACCCTGATAAAAGCAAGTAGAATGTGAGCTAAAACAGTAGAAGTGTATCCAAAATTACACCTATTCAGAACTTCTGAGCAGTTAATGTTCCTTAGTTATTACTTAGGATATTTCCCAGTAATATTATTATTCAGGATTGCCGAGTAGTTAATACTCCTTAGAAAAATATTACTTGGGATATTTCCCAAAGGCTTGGCAAAGTTTTGCAAGTACTTTATAGAGAATGGGCATGAATTTGAACTATAGATCAAAGTAAACCAGACAGGTCTTCAATTAATTTTTTTTATCATATTGCACCAAACACAGTAGTGGACATGTTGCTCCATGTGAGCACTGTTACCCAAACTAAGCACAAGCTGCTGTAAAAAATTGCCATTGGCATGTATGGAATACGTTAAAATTACTGTGTCAGTACTGTGCTACTCCAGAGCAGCTTTGTGCAGCTCTAAATATTTAGAGGATAATGCTACAGATTTAGTTTCTTTCCAAAGACTGAAAGTCTTTAGGAGTTTATGTTTAAGTCTGAGACAGGGTGAGTCCCAGGGCAGGACTCCTAAATGTTCTATACAGAAAGTATGACATATTCATTCAAAAAATCCTTAAAATCTTTCTTGGAAATGCAAACTTAAACTGTCAAATATATTATGAACCTAATTACAGTGAATTTGTGAAGTAATTTTTTCTGCAACTTCCTTACCTGCAATCCA
>NW_010107288.1:0-27293 GCF_000699245.1 Pterocles gutturalis | reverse complement strand
AGGAATGCCCTTTTCACCTTTTTCTCCTCTCCCAAGTGTACCCTGTAGCATTCAAAGTACTTTGTTTAAACAAGATGCTACTAATTTATTTTTGTGTATGTTTATTAAGTTATGTATATATTAGGTTAATGGCTCTTGTTTCACTTGCTAGGCCCAATCGCTGGGGCCTACTTCATACAGCACCACTAGCCGTGCCTGTGCAGCTTCAGTTAGTCAAGGAACCTGCTATGGTCTCCTCTCTAAGCTTAATGTGCTTTCAGCAGTTTAATTTTATATTTTTTTTAAAGGTCCAAGCATCTTTTGAGCTGCATCAGTCAATTTCTCAGTTCCTGCTAGTACTAGAGAAAGCACACAAAGCCCATCTTTTTCAAAGTAAATCTGATATACGAAGAGTGGTTTTGTCTCCTTGTCCAGTGCTAAGTAGCAGTGGTCCTTTTATGATGGAAAATTAATTTCTTAGTACTCAGAAATGCAATGGTCAGACGTCTCATTTCTTCTCTCCTGCCTACAAATCTAAGTAAGTTTTTAACATAAACTAGACTCATTTTTTTTGTCTCCAATTATCTTCAATTTTTCTGAGATCTGGTAGTTTCCTGCCTGTGGATTTTCCTCCTCTAAATCTATCAGCAATAAAGACCCCAGTATCTTTTTTTGTGGCTGCTTCTGCTCAGCATCCAGGAACTCCTAACTAGCATATCAATGTTTAAATTCATCATGCTGACAGAAAAAAAATGTAGAATAGATGGCAAAGAGCAACTCCTTCTCCAAACAGGTGGCTCTGCCTTCTCTACTCTCCAGGATATCCATGTGAATTTGCAGTCTTTCCCGAACATACTTAGGGAAACATAGATAGATCATGCCGCGTTAAGAACACATATGGATCTTCCCTATTTCTCTCCTTAAGAAAAAATAACCTGTGCTTCCATTTTCTTCACAGTCCCAGTCCATTACGTGCCAATAGCCCAACTGGAAACACCACTGACCTTTTGCTACCAGGCAACATTCAATAGGTATGTATAAAACAGACTCAGAAAGGTTTTCCAAAGTGTTTTGAAATATTTTTGCTTTCACACCAATTTAGGTGCTGATTAAATTTCACAGCACAAATGCTGTTATTTCTTCCATCACCTTGTGCTTTAAAAGATTAACTTAATAACCACAGAACGACTTTGCCAGCACTATGAAAAAAAAAAAAAAACACATTACTTACTTTGGGTCCACGTGGCCCTCTGTATCCTGTTACACCAGGCCGTCCTTTTTGGCCCTATGTATACAAGGAAAGTTTTTGTGTATATTGATATGCAGGACATGCCTATGTGCTGTTTAACTTTTTTAAAGTCCTGTTTTGAATTAGAACTGTTAAATAGTATTTTCTTAAACACTGGGCCTGTTCCTCTAGTGTACTAGGCAGAAGAAAAAATATCATGTACTGTTTTTTTATTTCTGTTAACACTGTCAAACCAGCGTAATGACTGTGGAGTGACATAGATGTATCTTTTCACTTGCAGGGACCTGCTAATCTGGGCTTTGTTCCTACAAACACGTGTGACAGTAGTTCTTTTTTGTTTGCTACTCTATTTAGTTCAATGCAAGTATTCACATGCATAAGGCTACATTTTTGTGCATAGCCTCCATCTGAATTGGATGCTTGGCTGGCTACATGGTCATGATCATGTCGTGTGTTCCACAGTAGCATGTATCACACTTTGCAGTAACGTGGCGAGGGAGTTTATACAAGTTCTTTTGGTCCTTTACCTCTTCCTCGTGCAGCTGTACATAGCAACCATTTGCATAATCAAAGCCTAAGATCCAATATGTGAAATCTATTGGTTCCTTGAATTGGGGATGCAGGGGCTGGCAATGCCAAATTCACCTTTTCATTCATGTATTCTAGCAAATCAGACTTTAGGATATAGAAACTCCAATACAGGGCTCCGTAATGCAATTTTTGTAACTTAAAATTCTAATGTTTTAAGATACACAACTGTGGCTATAATAGGTGTGATATTGAAGAGGTACAGGAACAGGAACTTGCATTAAAAACAGACAAGAAAATCACACTTAATTGTCATATTAAAAGAGCACCCTAAAGGGTTAGGGTTGATAGTTCAAAACATTACATTGGAGAAATCTCAAAGAGAATCATTGCCAAAGATCTGAAAAGTAAAAGTGTTAGTGAAGAGCCACAAAAGAGATTCAATAGCAGAGTAACCAACTTTACCAGAGATGCCTGAAATATGATTTGCTAATGACAAAAAGTAAAGAAAACCAAAGCAAGGGCAGTATCTCCTTTCTGCACCAAGACAGTCTTCCCTCAAGCACATGAGCTAATAAAGTACATATGGACTCTCCTCTCCTGAAAGACTGTAGGAAGGGTCCTGAACCACAGGATTTCTGCTGAAGCTGATGGTTTATTACAGAAAGGAAGATTTGTCCTGTGGCATCCTTGCAAAAAGTACATCACAGGATTGTACTTGCCAAGTTGAGCACAATTAAAAAAGAAGACAAATTAACACCTTTTCTCCTTTGAACAGCTGAGCTCCAGGAGGTCCAACTAATAGTGGTGTCCCAGGTGGCCCGGGAAGTCCAATGTCACCCTGTGAAAGCCAAAGGAACAGCAGAGAAACATTCTGTTCCATGCAGTGTTTCAGTGAGGCTAAGCATGGTTTCCTGGAGTTGTACTACAGCACTACTTATTTCTGTACTCATTGCACGTGTACTTGTACTAATACCTGTAGATTACAAACAGTTCCTACTGAGATCTGTTAGCCTTGCTACTGTCTTCCCAGATAAGCAAGGTTGACAATCTTAATCCCTTCCTATTCTCCTCATTCATTAAAAATAATGTTTTCTTACCGGCTCTCCCTTTTGTCCGTCCACTCCAATACCTGGATTTCCCTAATTAACAAAAAATGTACACAGTTTGAAGATAATCAGAAAATTCTGACATTAGAATTTAATCAAGTAACTCCTTTGAAAAACTTGGTAACAAATAACCATAAGGGACATTTCAAATACTTGTATAAATTACTCCATTATTTCACTAACAACTTCAAGAAAAGTCATGGCCTACCTGTTCACCTGGCAAACCAGGGTAACCTGGAATACCCTTTAAAAGAGAATGAAGACAAGTTAATATGTCTGATTTAGAGACAGCTTTGCTCTGAAAATTACCTCGTCTTGCCAGTAGCACCTAGAGGCATAATTTTCCAAATTGCAATTTACTTCACCTGGTCACTGCTTTCAGGATGGCTGAACTCTGCCTTCCCACTTTCCTGTTTTCCACAAGGTGGCCTTGGGGAAAGGGAATAAGGAGAGAGCCCTAGCAGCATTCCTCCATGACCAGAGACTGCCAGGATGAAACATGTTCATGCAGGCATGAGAAGGAACAACATATGCTCCAATTCCTGAACCTCCAAACTCATACAGTAAGGCAAAAATCTCTTTTTATCATCTGCCTCAAAAATTATATCTAGGCTTTAATTCACATTAAGGCAAGTTCTAAAATTGGTACACCAGAATTTATGCATCTCCTGAAAACTCAAGGCTGTATAAGTGTGGTGATCTTACAGGCAAGCCTGGTTGGCCTGGGTATCCAGATGGGCCCACTGTACCTCTTGACCCTCTAGGTCCCTGGAAAAGATGGCAAAAGGTCCCTCTGTGAAAATACAAAGAGTTTACACTTTTCTCCACAAAACTAGTCCCTCCAAAATGCCTGCATCACTTGAATTCAGTCTGCTGGCCACTGTGTTCCACCCATGGCCTGAAGCTTACACTGTGCCTGAAACCTCACTGTCACTAGAGCAGCTCAGCACCAGTTTCTTGATAATACTGTACAGACACTGGACAATGCACAGTTATGTTATTAATGGATTGAAAAAATACTTTCAGTCATTGTGCTACAGTGTGGGGACTTGATACAGTTCATCAGTGAATACTTTTTTGAAGGGCATAAGAAGAGGAACCCAAAGTTATTGAGTATGAGTCAGCAACAAAATTAAACTCGCTTCTTCTCACATTTTTAGGGCCAAAATATGGTAGCGTGAGATCAACCAGATACTGTTGAAGAAGGTGTCACATCTCTACATATCTTTCATTTAACAGAGAAAACATTCAGCAAACTGTGAGTACCAGGGTGACAACTGCTCAATGGAGAGTTAATGCAGATGGGTATGGCCTCTTTCCACTCCTTTTCGGCCAGCACGGCCATGGGGGCAGACTACAGGGACTTGCTGTTTGTTAAGACTTTATTCTGGAACTTTGCTATATAAGGCAAGCAGGGAGAAGCCTCAATATTTCTTTACTGTACTAAGAAGTAAAAATTTAAAGATCTTCAAGACAAGAAGCATGTATAGAACCCACTAACTGTACTTACGGGCATGCCGGGGGGTCCAGGATCACCTCTATCTCCCTGTAATGACAGTCATTTAGCAAATGAATCATTACAAGCTTTGTTGTGGGTATTTTCTAGCTTTATAGCTATTAAGATGACAAACTATCTCTTCCAGTTGCATATTTGCCTTTAATGTTTTTTTTTTTGCACCAAGCTTTATTAAACAGTCGGGAGTTAAAAGAACAATTACATTTGCCATACATGTTTTCCTAGAATATATATATTTTTTTTCCACAATCAGATACTTACTGGAGGTCCTTTTCCAAAATATGAAACATACACTGAATTTCCTTTTTCTCCTTTTTGCCCTGGATATCCCTTTAAAGAAAAAAAAATCTTTTAAAACATGATCCACTTACTGATATCCTACATTTCTATGGAGATTGAATGATAATTTCTCAGGTTGTGCTTTCCTGGTGCCCATACATCTCTAGGTAATCCACTAGAACCACCATCACTGTATGAGCATTTTGCAGTTCTTTTATCTAACAAGACCCTTAAAAGTAAAATTGCCTTCTGTACAGCTGAGCAAAACAGCTCCTCGCAGCTTCTGGACTCCTGCTCTGTTAGATGCTCCTTAGCTCTTGCGTACTTCAGTATTCTACAGTCTTCACAAATCTTGCCTCTAGTATCAAGTATATCAATATGCATACCTTTTCTTTCAGTGAGTCAGTAGCTTTAAGTATTAGCACTCTGCCTTCTCCAAAAGTTCACACTATGATTCAGAAGAATCCCGTGTGATTCTGCATACACTTATAAAGCTGAAAGTAGGGACTCTGTTACATGCAAAATCTTCAACATTTCCATCTATTAGGAAATATGTTTCGCAGCCTATAAAAATTAGAAATCTGATGCCTAAAGGCCCCGTTTTTTTAAAAAACTTAGTTACCATGGTACTTGCTGTGGAGTCCTTTATAAACCTTCGCCAATCTTAACAGCCTCAAAACCTCAATCTGACTTAGCAAGAACAGATGATTGCTTTTGCAAAATGTAATTGTAATGCTCAATTGACTGTTAAGAGCGTGATATGTACATATCTGAAGAACAGCTATATTAAGACGTTATTTCTAATGCTTTCTCATTTGAAATCCAAATGTACTGGATATAATTTCACTGAAGCCTATAACCACTTAACTATTGATTTCAATAAAACAGGATACTGTTTTTCACAGAATTTAACCACTTTAAAACTGTACTTGTTTCCTCATACACACTCGCTGCTCAAATCCTGAAGTCAGAATGAAACAGAGAAAGTACTTATCCCTGGAATGGTACAATAAAAATAAGAATTTACAGGTGCCTGCAGCTGGATATAGCTACAGTAGACTGGATGCAGATTTCAGATCAAACAACAGCTGCTGTGGAACACATTAAACCCATCAAAAGTTACATTTGTCTTTGGTTATTCTACATGTGATCTCTGGTGTAATAAAACATCTTTACTAGATTCTACATGACTTAGGTAAGGGCTTACAAATAGAAACTACTTTCTTTTCCAATTTATTGGTGAGGTAACTATACAGATTCTAAAAGGTAACAATCAAAGCTGATGAATATATACATAGTGTTAAATAAAATTATATAAGACGTTATAAATAAGAGTAACATAAAAATGTTAGCTTTATAGTCAAGTTGGTATGCAGTGCAACAAATTGAATTAAAAATAGGCAATCTGAACAGAGAGGTTGGAATAGCTTTCTTGTACACAGGCAAATATGGTTACTATGTCTTGGTTTTCTGGGTAGCTAAATTAATTTGCACTGGAATTTTAGTGTGCATATCCAAGGCTACATGCCTATTGTGCCTCCCATTCTTTGTAGGTTGCAAATACTTTTCTAGACCTGCTAAAGTGCATGCTCCTGGAATTGGAAAGATTTATGCTGTAATTTGTCCCATGTCTCATTTTTCCCTTATGTCATTTGGTGAATTATAAAAGGCAAAACTCTATTTTGAAAGCCATAATGAGTAAGAAAATACAGGTAAAATAAGAGTTTGAGCAGAAGTCATTTTACCATGTTGAGTGTTAGCAGGTTACTTTGAGAGGTAAAACAAATGAGGTTATTACCAAGTTTTTTATCAGGTTGTGTGTTTCATAGCATTTATTACATGTTCAAAATGGAAACCGAATGTTTTTTTCTAATTTCTGTATTTTAATAACATGTTTTCACTCTGGGACCCACTGCACATTTTTTGATTCCCTATGGCCAAATCAGCATCTTATTTAGCTCCTACTAAACACATTTGACTTTCCATGGAAATTGCAGTTGGTTTTGTTTTATTTAGAAAATTTCAGGGAAGCTCTTAGACCAACTAATCAGCTATTAACAATTCAGAACTAAAACTGGTTTCCATGAAAGGTCAAAGACTAGAGACTAGATCTGTTCAGTAAACTTTCTTTGAAGCTATAGTAATTTATATCCCTTACTGACATGAATCTGTGTTTTATGTTCATTATTAGAGTACTGCTAACACAACTATTTAAACAATTTTAAAATGCTTTCCATCATAACACCAAAAGTAAACAATATTAAAGTGGTAATTTTAAACATTTTAACTGAAATGATAGATAACATCAGATAAATGATAGATAAAACAGATAAACACCCAGGCAAGATTAGGTGTGCACAGAGCAGTCATGAATAAGTGTATGTAAAAAGTGGCACATGAAACCGTAAGAGCATGATTTTGGAAGAGATCTACTAATACACTTGTGTGATCAACTGTTAAAAATCTTCAAGTGTTACAGGACTTGGGCTTGTTGAAGCTTCCACTTACTGGAAGCTTCATCTCAGGTATGTCCCTACTATTAAAGCTTTTAAGAAATTTCAAGTATTGATAAATGGTATGATGGTTTCAAGTTACTCCTTCTCAGCTGTACTTTCACGAAGTGGTATTAGCTTTCGTGAGGTTACGTACCACACCACACGTGGGGAAACAAAGCAGAATTTAATTCTCAAGGTAGACACATATACTTTAAGGATATAGGAACTTATTTCACATTCAAGCTTAAACACAATCTGTTAAGGCACCAAGTGTACTTCACTCCCATTAACCTTAGTAAGAATGCCTGGAAATTCACTGTGCAGTGTAAAGCCAGTGCCATAGTCTAAAACCCCTTTCATTTTAAGAGCTGTTAGCTGGGAGGGGAAATATATATGTATATATATATTATACATATATATATATACGTAAATATATACATGAATACATATACAGTATTCATAGACAGTAGGAACGCCTTTCACATACGTAAGGACCTCTTGGTCCAATATAACCATTTTCGCCTGGAAATCCAGGATCGCCTCTTGAGCCGTTGCAGCCATCTAAACCAGGCCTGCCCCTGGGTCCTTCACTTCCTGGTAATCCCTGAAACACAGTTTAATATTTATTAGAGATACACCATGATAAATAGGAAATTACTTTTAAAATTAACAGAACAGTTCAGAAACAAATATCTCAGATCTGAAACAGAGGACATCTCACACTGCTCTTTGCATTAGAAATGTTTTCTATTGTGATCAATAGAATTTTCTTCATGTATATCAAATTATAGGAGAATTTTGTATCTTGTTCTGTGATGCACAGCAAATATAACAGGGACAGCACTGGTTAAGAGGGCCAGACTGACATGTCACTTGAATCAAAAAGTAATGTTCTGTCTTTTCAGAGAAAGCAGATTCTAGCTCTCTAACTAATCTTTCTTGTGGCTCTAAAGAAAAGCTGAAGAAACATGTAAAAGCCATCTCAAGCAGCCTCATATTTTTTAATTGATAGGATAAACCAAGGAAAAACAGGATGCAGCTTGACTCAAGCATACAGTAATCACAGAGATTGACTATATATTCAAGAAATGAGGAAGTGATTTTCTAACCTAGCAAGAACTAACCAATGTCCAGACACACTAGGCAATAGAAATAGTGAGATTTCCCTTGGAATGATCTTTCCATGGGAGGAAAAATTATTTTCATAGAATTAAACATTTTTGTATGGAACAATCAATAATTTTGACCCCCCCCTCTGGTTTTTTTTTGTTTTTTTTTTGTTTTGGTTCTGAAAAATCATCAGGAAAGTATCCTGGCCATTTGCCTGAAATGTTTCTTTTCAAATTTTACCTTCTCATCTTTAAGATTCTACATTCCAATTCATGGACACTTTTTTTTAGTTAACATTTTTCATAATAAGAATATACATTTCTTGGGAGCACTTCATTTTTTGTGCTTAATTTTGGCCTTGTGACTTCTACATTATACAAACATTCTGGCAACTGTCCCATTGTCAAGTGTGGACAGCTGACAAACAGATGCTAAGACACCCACTCAGTTTCTGGTTCTGTTTTCACTTTCAAAATTCAACATTTGAACTTTGTTTGATCCATATGAAACTAGTAACAGCATAAGAATTCCGTTATAATAAACAGCATTTTCCAAAATATTGTATCTAAGATATATTATCTTTCTTTTACCACATCCATTTCCACACTGAAGATGACATTGAGAAAAACATATAATCACATGCTTATAAAGATATATTTAGGCTCCCTTTAACTTCTTCAGTCCTTATTCAGGTTAAAACTACTGGGCTCAGTGGTTGCTTTTTTTCTCCTGCAAAAGGACTACAAGCAAAAATCAGAACGTTTGAACAGAAAACAGTACATCATTTGAGATACTTTCAGAGATCTTAAGAATGCAGCAAGCAGACTACAGCCTGCTACAGAGCCTGAGAAAATAAACTCATAGTTTTTAATCCTAGCACTGACACATGGTGCATGGACATGGACTAGTTTCTACCTTCACTGCCCCACTCCTGCATGAAAATTATGTACTTAAATCATTGCGATTTTGTGGCATTTGTTATCAATAGTAAACACAGTTGAAATTCACCTGGCTATTTTACATTTTTGCAAAGCACGATATCAATAGGTATAAAAACAAACAATTTATTGAATGTTTTATTCTATTAGAGGACTTGCTATGACTTTAAAGCAACTGTAATCTTTATAAAGCAATATTCATTCAATACGTACAGGAACACCATCTAAACCAGGAAATCCTGGGACTCCAGTTGGCCCCTAAAAACAGGTGACATGAAAAAACAAAGTGGCTGGGGTCATTAACTCTTAAAAAGAATGAAAAACAAGAATATGTGATACTATACATCAATAAACAAGAGAGAGTCTTATTTGAAATATGAATCAAAAGCCATAATTGTTAGAAATAAATATCTGAAAAAAGTTATATGGGCTTAGCAGGAGACTAGTGCCCATAGGTACCTGTGTAACATGGTACAGTACAGGACAAATGTCTAACTCTCATATTCATTCTCCAAAGGTTATAAAATGACAGAGAAAGGGAAGTAGTCTATAACCTAATAATTCTGTATCTAAGTTCACAACTCTGCTCCTGTTTTGATAATACCAGCAGCACAATTTCTGTTCACAGGGCTTACACTTCAGGTGTGCTAGATACTGACATTAGTGATTTCAGTCATCCACTGAGATCAGTGAAATTAGACCATTAAAACAAGTATAAAGTATCAAGAGCCAAGCACAGGGACTGTATAGCTATGAAAGATATGAACCTGAACTGCAATTTATACTCTGTAAGTGGTAACAGAATTCTGTTTAGTGTACAGCAGTTTTGTACAGCACCATACTCTTTCTCCAGCTCCACATTCCTCCCATTGCCTTCTTTGAGGTTAAGGAGGATGACATAGGACATAACAGAGACTGGGTCTGTTTCATTTTATTTTACGTTTTCTGACAATTCTAATTTTGCAATCCACAGCAAAAATCCCCTGAAACATTTTTTTTTCAAAGAAAGCTGTAATTAATTTCAGTGTGTATTTTGTGTGAGCAAGAGTAGAGTCTGTCAAATGCTTTTTGGTCATTCAGGTTCTGTTTCACTTGCCAATATTTAACATTACACATTATATTACACCTACAAGAGCTGTCTATGGTGTTTCCTACCTTATCACCTTTTTCTCCAGCTGGCCCAGGCTGTCCATTCTCACCTCTCTGTCCTTTTTCCCCTGGCAGACCAGCTGGTCCTGTAGATCCCAAGGACCCAATCGGACCTTGAGCTCCCAGCTCACCAGGCTGACCCTGAAAAGAGTCCAAAGAAGTGAATGACTACTGCTGCAAACCTCACAGCAGGCAGCATTCCAGAGGTGACTGTATGGATAAAACAAGGCTTACAATGTATACATACTAATGATTCAAAACAGCTTGCTGTACAGACTGCAGATCTGCTCCATGTATTATATGCTATACAAACACGACCTTCTAATTTAACAACTTGTTCAAGGTGATCATTTATTTTCACATTAATCAGGTCTCCAGCACCACCTCCCTGAGACGCCTGGGATAAACTGCAAGTCTTTCTGGCCCTACCAATGTAAGTATTACCTTTTGCAAGCATAAGACTCCATTGAACATCATTATTTTTGCCACTGGAGAAGTGATGGCTCATTTTAGACGAAGGGACTTAGTACACAATTAGAGCAGTTCCCTCTCCAACTCACACTATATGCTAATTAGCTTGAGTTTTTCTAGTTTACATATCTTCTAATCTTCACTATGATTTTAATCCTTTATTTAAAAGTTGTGAAGTTTCCTGCAGACAAAAAATTACAGTTATTAGCCGACATATTTACACAAAGTATCAATTTTAATAGATTGTGTTAAAATGGTTTGGGAGGTTACTGAATGTAATTTATCTATAAATAGCACTAAATTGAGTACCTGTACCAAGAGTACCATACAGACCATCTCCATGTATTTCTACTAACTTTTCCAAGGTAATATAAATTCTCCTGAAGTAAAAATACTTCCCATGCCAACTGGATTTTTCAGTCTATAGCATTGGTGTGGAGTTATTTTCAATTGGTTGCAGTTTTTGGTGTGTGCTGATAAACAACTAATCAAACTTCACATGAGCTGTCTACACTTTCACCCTACTAAATCTACATATTTACAAGTCTTTATTTCTTTTACTAATTTTTTTCATTTTATATAATTGTATTTGTTTAGCTATAATGTGTATATTTTGAAGAATGTTTTGCTTTCTTTTCATAATTAGTCTATCAATTATACCACATTATTAAAAAAGCGAGCAAAATGGAGCCCCATGCATTCCCGAGAAAAGCATACGGCTCTAAGACGACTTGAGGGCAGTAAAGGGTATTTCAATACAACCTCCATTCACAGAAATGTTCTATGAATGGACTGAAGAAAAAATGTCAGAAATCTAAGGTGATTATTAAACAGATACGTTAGCTTCAGGAGTCAAATTATGTTGAAGCAACAGAACTGAATTGCTTGCTTCTCGGTATAAACGTTTCAATGGAATGAATCTGTCTGAACAAAATCTTATATTGTGAATTGCAAGCAAGGACCTAAAACCTCTTTTTCATTTATTCTCTATTTGTCTTTTAAGGTATGTCAATAAAATCAGTGTGATTTGACAGTTTAACATAAAGTGAAGAAATCTATGGTATGCATCATATAATCAAATCAGCAAAGAAACAGAAATGATAATATAACGTATTACATGCTTGGTACAGGAACATACTATAGGCTTATGCTGTACGGGAAGCAGGACTAGATCGCCGCTGGCCCTGAAGCTATGAACAGGAATTTCGTCCAGAGGCTAGGAAAAGAAGTCCTGCTCTTACAAATAAGGATTACCTGAAAAAGTACCCTCATACAACTCATGTTCCACCTGTCTTCACTGGCTCCTCTCACTTAAACCTTGATCCTGCTTCCAGTGAAGTTACTGGCAAAAATTCCAGGGCAGAATCAGCATGTTGTCTTCAGCAAGTTACAATTTTCTTGATACCATAACTTGAGCAGTGCAAAATATCATGCAAATTAAGGGCTACTGGTAGTAAAATCTGCTGATTCTGCATCCTTGTTAACAATGAATGGACAATTAGGATACTGGGTGTTTAATCTGAGTATTTGCTTGCATGAACAATTGTAGCCTGCCTATTGGCAGTGCCCTGCACATCCGCTGTCGTAAAACCGAATTTATTAATTTAAGTACTCGTAAAGCAGCTATTACACCCTTTAAATACGGGACAACCATTTTAATTGAAGCATAATTTTGAGTATAAGAAAAGTTAAATGTCTGAGACTAATCACATCGTAAAATACAACTGCTTGAACCATTCACTACTGGAGGTGACACTTTTTTTTAAAAACTGTTACCATGCAAAATGCAACAATCATCAGCTGGAAAAAAAAAGGCATAAGATATTTCTCACTAATGCTCTAATGTCTTTCTCTTAACAATGCATTTTGCTGATAAGAAGTTTCTGCAGCAACTTTAATATTTTTTAATTCATAGCATATATGCTCTGCATTCAAGAGTTGAAAAAGAAAATTTTAAGATCAAGTTATGTCCTTTGGACAGTTAAGAAATATGATTTTGATAGTACTCAGAAAAAAGCTGAGACACTGTATGAATTCTACGGTATTTTCCCATCATAATTAACCAATAAACACTTCCAGGACATGTAGTCCTTTAGGCTGATAAAATGTCTTCATTACTTGCTACCCTGTGAATTTAATTGACTCCATGTCTGTGTCTTCAGTAGGAGCTAGTGAAGTCATAAAACAGAGTCACTGAATCCAGAATTCACAATAGGTTTGACAGCTGATACAACTTTAGCATGCCATGTGAAGCTGGTGGATTGTCTCCCTTTCTTTCAGCTCAAAGACTGGGAGCTTTGTTAAGACCAAACTGATACCATGTCATAACATCTATTATCACATCTATTATTTGTGCCCATCCAATGTGACTACCACAGCATTACAGTCTCAGGACAGCTGTACAAATAAAGAGGATGAAGGTAGTCATGCTCATGTGGAAATTACAAATTAGCTCAGTTAAAATGAACAGAATATTATACCTACTCTGCCATCTGATGCCAATAAATTCCTTTAGGATTTCAATGCCTTGTTAATTGTCTAGGTCAGGAACTACCCATGCCAAGACTACGGCCTGTTATTTTAGCGTATCCTGGGCTTGACCTGCAGTAAGAAATTTACTTTTGACAAAACAAGACTATATTGTTTTTAATTAAGTGTGCTTCCTAAGACTAAGACTGCAAATACTTAAGAATCATGCAGTAAAGCATTTAATACTGTTTGGAAAAGGCAATGGCCAAGGTTATTTGGAATTACTTTTTTCGGCTGCCTAAGACACTGAAGACCACCTGATTTTTAGAGTGCCTGAGCACTTATTTGTTTGAAAGCACAATTTTTAAAGGATCCTTAATTGGAAATAGAAAAAAAAATGGTTCGTGATATTAGAGTGAATTCATTATTTATCAAGTCCAAAGAAGTCCAGTTACTGCCTTCAGTCAGGGCAGCACCCTACGTTACAGGGTATGTGCATGTACCAGTGATACGTGAAATGCCTTCTGTTCACATGAACGAAAAATGAAAAAGCCTAGCAACTCCACAGAATCAGACTGTAGGTAAGTAACATAGTGCCATTTTTCATTCTGCACTAGACTCCCAGCTATAACCAGTCTTTCTCATTTTACCAGAAGCAGGACAAGGAAAGGGAGGAAAGTAGAGCAGTTTGAGTGCAAGTGAGGAGTGCACACAAAGGCATTTGCAGACAAATGTTTTCTTTTGTAATTTGCTTAGTGAGGTGGGAGCATCTGCTGCTACTCTGAGCTCCACCCATGTCCGCCCTCCTTTTGGAAAAGCAGGTCTAATACACAGCAAAGCCACAGCTTCCGGGGCTTGTAGGGATGTCCATTCTGGGAAGTTTACACTCTTCCACTGTAACTGAGTAGGACTGGGACCAAAAGCATTTTCACTGTAAGTCAAGGATCCAAAATAAATCTTCTAAACATTAACTTTATTAAGGTGAGATAAATCAGAGAAAGCACACAACCTGGCATTAAATCCACTCTCTTGTCTTGAATAGAGCAAATTTTTCTGTGACCATGGGTTAAACAGTGAGTGAGGGTCAGACTAGTATATGGCATGTAGCGTACTCTCCGTTTGTTCAGAAACTGCAGATCGCACGACTTTCCAGTATTAGGGAACTTATAGTCAGGCTTTGAGCTGATTAAGTGCAATAGTAAGTCTTAATGCCTGACTTTTCTCAGCATGCAGATCATGCTGTAAGCTGCTAGAAAATTCTGTGCTCTTTTATTGTATTTTTTCAATAATCCAATATACTACAGGAACATAGTACCTGATAATGCAGCTTAGTATTCACAGTGATACTTTACTGAAGCACAACAAGATGAAGTACTGAAAGTATTTTTCACAGTGTACTTTGGTTTGCATTTTAATCCTGTGGTACCAGGAAAAGAAAAAGTATCCAATAAGCCATTGGGTGTCACTATTGTGTTAAGCAAACACTGAGTAAGAGAGAGTTTGGCACTGAAGCTCTAAGAAGCACTGTTAATGGCTGAAAGCAGTGAGCTGCAAATAAGAGCATTTTAGACCACAAATAATTAACATTAGATTAGCTAATAAAACAAAATTAACTTTTGCTCTGATTCATTTTATTGAAACAAGTCACTGACTGGCAATTTTTGATTGATTCCTATCTATGAAAAAGAATGATTTTGTAGAGTTTTGTCTTGCCTGATGTGGAAAAGCTTGCCAATCTGCAGCAACTGAGAAAAACACTACTTTTAGTATGGTGGGACGGGGGAACCAAAAGAAATACGGAAGAAGGATGCCAAAAACAAAAACAGGGATAATTTTAAAAGATAAAAACTTTTGAAAAATTTTGAATCATGTCTAATATGAAAAATGATAATTTACAGATGCAATAGCTGGACATTGTATATGAAGAACAACCTCAAAGAGACCTTACATTGAGGAGAATGGAGGGATCCTGTTCCTATGCCACATTCTGGTAAGCAGTCTCCATTCCCTACCAGTTTAAATCCTAACTTCTGGAGTCAGAAAACTGCCTACTGCTGTGCCCAGTTAAAAAAAAAAAAATAAGTGTGGTCTACTTCAGATATAGATTTAAGGGTCTCATTTCTCTAGGTCTGTTTTTCTATGGTTCTCAGTGAATGTAAGTGAAATGCAAATAGAAATACTACAGAAATGTATAACTGGTCTCAGGAATCTTCTATTTTAAAACTGTATTATAGCTAATATGCTGGGAAAAAATTATCAAGAACTGTGAGGCAAATAGTGGGAGAGATCTGGGTTTCCTCAGATGCTAGTGTGCATACATCTCTGATAGGAGATTCAACTAAGCACATGTATTTCAGACCAAATAGATGGATTTTACATAATCATTTCCTGAGTGTGCAGCTTGAAAATTCAAATACAAGTGCTGGATATTCCACGTGAATGACTGCCATTGCATACTGACACGCAAAACAGTTTGATTTAATAATTGCCTCTTACTCCCCAAAACAGACAGCATTCCACAGTTTCCCAGTCAGTGAATCTTAAATATGTTTACACTGTGCTGTGCCGGACTCAGTTAACCCACAGGATCTACTAGGGAGATATGACAACTCACAAGATCTATCAGTGAAATGTTACAATAGAAGTGATTTCAGAAGACAGACCAACTATAGAGGTAAATTTCACCATTCTTAGCCCACTGCTCTGAAGTATAAATCAGCTGGCTTTCTAACTTACCTGTGACAACCAACTGCCTTAGCATCTCTTGTGAATGCTTACTCCTTACACCTCATGTGTCAGAAAACATGAGACCTTCCTCTTAGATTTCTGTTTCCTAGGTTCTCTCCTACACTTGTATGAAAATAGGCCACTCGCTTCATCTGCAAAAAAACGAACATTGGTCTTGCTGACTTATATTTATTATTCACTTTGCTCCAGCCATTTCACATGATCTCATAGAAGCTAGATCAGGTTGGGTCATGAATAGACGCTTGCTTTCTAAATCTACTTAACTCTATAAACAAAGCCTAAGGAATTGAATGGGATCAAACTCTGGGTCGGCACAGGACAGGTTTACAATCGGTCAGTGCTAACTGCCAACATTTTTTTTTACTATCTAAATTCTGTTAGAGCAGCCAGTTTTTTTTGGAGGCCTCTGATACAACACTGCAGGAGTTATCAAGAAAACAACTTCCCAAGTTAGAGAAAGAGGAAGAAATGGAGTAAAAGTTTCACTGTCTGTTGGATGTATCAGGAGAAAATTAAAATCATAGATTTTATGGGAGATGAAAGAGGAAAAAAAGTTGCTGTTTGCCTCTAATTAAAAACGTTGACTGTTAGTGCCTACTGGAAGACCATATGTCTTGACTGGGAAAGAAGAGGCAGGAGAAAGTCTGACTTGTTCCCAGCTGGAGCTAAAAATCATATAGAACGCTTACTGGCATATATACTTTCACTAATGATGTTCTCCCCTCATTTATCTGTTCTATAGTTCTGAAATTAGTATGTATAGTAGCACACAGTATGCACAAAGAGTTATCTAAGGTTGAGAGAAATAAAAAAACAGGTATGCATGCTCTTCTAAAAACCTATATAGCAACCAATGCATAAGTATACTGGTTTTATACAAATGTTAAATAAAAGTTCAGCTATTTGCTTCTACTTTTCTTTCAACTTGCCCAATTTCAACACATTAAAGTAGGGCCATGGCAGTTTCCTTTTCTTACTCCCACGGTCATCTTTTCTCTAGCTAAAACCTCAATTATCTTGTTCACTTAAAATGAAGAAGGCTTTCTATATGGACATTTAAAAGATTTTCAAATTGGCCCTAATTCCCATTGCATTCACAGTCAGATGCACAGTTGTCTTACACTGTCCTGGTAACCACAGCTTTAACTAATCATACTTAAACCATATTCAAAAAAATGGTTAGAAAGAAAGGTAATTTTGCCAAAGACAGCAGGGCAGAATTTGAGATCCTACTTTCCTACGGAAACTTCAGAGTATACTACACTCCTGACAGCCATTCTGCTTAACTCATAAACATAAATATATTTAGGAGTTTAGTTTCAGATGTCTATTCTCTTATTACACTAGTTTTTTATTATGTTAGTGGAGAGATGTTCGGGATAAGTGCTACAGTTATGTCATACACAGCTTACAATGTTTTTAGTTTTACAAACTGTGAACACACTTGTCACTGGTAATCACAAATAAACAAAGCTGATTTATATCAGCTCTAAGACTTTTCTTCTACCTTAATTTTAGTAGAAATATTTGTTACAGATTAACTATAAGTGTGTTCCAAACATAGAAATAACCTGTTTGTTCACTTTACTAGCTAAATTTCCAGTAAGCTTCCACTGAAAGTCTAAAAAGGAAGGTGGCATTCTAAAATCTGTAAAATGGCAGTGTCATCAAATACTTGTCATAGTGTTTTATATGTAAACAAAAATCCCTCAAATTAAACTAGCACCAATATTTTCCTCACAGTTTGCTGACAAAGTCAAACCCTTATCAGATGGGCACACCTTAACTTTGAAGCTATACAACTGCTGATTCATTAACAGATATTCTGACTTCTGTAAAAATCTCCTTTTCATTAGTGTGTGAAGAGGGATGTAGTGAAGTGACCATTACCAATGTGCGAAACAAACTGCTGAGGTTCTTATTCAGATGTTAAACTATCACTTGTAAGTTGGACTTAAGAAACCTGTCTAGTACACAGTCCACATTATGATACAATGAGCATCTTTCCTATGGGCAATTCCTATGCATTCTACCAGGTATATTACAAATACAGCACTTCGCTAAATAGCTTCTCCCCCAGTACACTTTTTAGGGGAGATAAAAGTTAACAGAAACTTTCCATTGAAACTGGAACTCTATTTGGAAGTATTCAGCCAACAACAAAGATTCAGAATAATATACGAATGGTCATGTTCCAGCTAGTCTAATGAAGGATTTTGTTGCAGTTCTTGGAACAGTTTGAATAACATGTTTAATCAATCCATAAGAAGCCTGACCTGTGTGTTTCTAACACAGGCAATAGATACCTTAGCAGTACAATAATGAGACAATGCCCTTGCTCTCCTGTAAGTCTTAGGGCACCATGTTCAATGGAAGACCACGAAGGGAATACCCTACATCTGACTCCCTGTGGTAGAAAGAGATTAAAAAATAAACAAAAAATTAAAATAAAAAATAGCTGATCTACATGTATCAATGTAACTCAATATATATACTGATGGAGCTCACTCAGGTCCTGCCTTTTTCATTCAGCCTCTGCAAAAGCCCCTGATACTGCACTTGGTTTAACAGAGCTGAACAAAGACTTGTTAACTTTGTGGGCTGCTATAAGGTTGGCTTTCCAGCTGGTCTGGATGAGATTATTGTTCCATTGCCTTTTGCCAGCAAGTACATGAATTTCCTAGAATCTTTCTATGCTTTCAGCAAATGTTTGTTGAAGGGGCCAGCTCATCCTTAATTTTGACAGCTAGCCTGTGCTAATTAGTGAAAAAGTACAGAGTATGGTACTAGGCAACCGAATTTACACTGTTGCCCTTATCTCAACTTCTCTATAGAGAAGGATTATTTAACGAACTGTACACTTCTGAAATTTTAGTCTTGTACAATGCCAGAGGCTTTCAATGATTATGTATATCTTGCACTTTAAAGACAGGAATGAGGAAGATGCAAAACTCTGAAGAACCAGCATGGGAGCAGGATTCAGACAGAAAAGTAGATAAAGCAGATGTTTTGCATTCTAGGAAGCTAACAATAAGATAAACAAATCTTTTATTTGCTCATGGGTAGTCTCCACAAAAACTAGGAAAGCAAAGTTAGTGTGTCAGAGTGTAAAGTCAGAACACAGCAAAGTTTAGAAATCAACAGGATTGTAGGATGGAAAAAAAGATTAAGTAATCCTGTAGAAAATAATTCATCATCATACATTAGTATAGAAAATATTGCAACAATCTATCTGAAGTTGTATTTAGTTAAGCTATATTTCATGCAGGGTCTGATAAGTACTTCTATTTCTTGCATATTGATTAATAGAAATGACTGCATGAAATATAAATTCATATTACCTTGGAGAGATCTTATCCATCAGTGTGAATACATATTTCAGAGCTGTTTCAGAAAAGGGTACAATTCTCAGACTTGCATTTGCATAATGATGTTGAATTTATTTTGAAATGTGTATTACACTTCTATTTGGCACATAGGACCATATCCTCAGAACTATTTTGAAAATTAACTGCAAATTCACGAATCAGGATATCTTAGGAATCTAAGGAATCAGGATATCTCAGGAATCTAAGGATATCTTAGGAAAGAGCCATATCAACTGTGGTGAGTATTTATTATTGACTGATTATGGGCATGTAATTCAGAACTTCTAGGCTACTGAGAGAGAATCAGAATCAGTGAAATTTCCTCTAGTTTCAAAGTCAGTTGTTTTTAAATGGCACTTCACATGAGGCTTTTGGTATCCAAAACAGTCTATTCAGTAGCGTTGAGAGACACTGCAATGCTGCTAGTCAAAATACTTTTCCTGGGATGCCCTTTTGTTAACACAGTGTTACAGAGATAGACACATCCCAGGCCCCTATTATGAAAATCCTACAGCATGGGGTACTTTCATATAGACATAATCCTGGAGGATTAGGATAGGATCCAAGGACACCAGGGCAGCGATCATGACACAGCAAAGCATGCAACTAACTGTAGAAGCACAGGAAGGAAAAGGTGTGTCTTGCTTTTGTGGTGACTCTGTTTGTACGCAAACAAATGGGGCATGCAGCTCTTCTAAAAACTGATCCACCATGTTCAAGCTTTCTAACCCTAAACTTTAACAACTTCCATTGCTAACTGACAATTTTTCAGTTGTTCACTAATCAGGGCATATATCTAAAGAAGTCCTTTCTTCAAATAACATTTAAATTGTTTGCTATCACTGTATAGATATGTATTTTGAGAAAGAACGGCCAAGAAAACAAACTAGTCATCACTGGATTTCAATTAACAAGTACCAACATGCATTTTAGTATATGATATGAAAATGCTTTGGCTTCATTTAATGTTTTACAATCAAAGGCAAAGACAATTCAGACTTTTTTTTATATATATACTTAGTGCATTAGGCTAGTAAAATAAAAAGTCTGCAAGCTTTTCCAGAATCAGCTAAACCAAATAAGAAACACTGAAGTTCTGAAAAACCTAACAAATGGCATGGACATTCTCTTTTAACCAGCCTCTCAGTGGAAAACAAGCATAGATTTCTAAACTTTATATATATTAAGAATGACCTTTGTCTAACTACTAAATTAATCTCAAAGAATCCTTAACATAAAAAAGGCACCACAATTATTACAAACCTGATTTACAAGCAAACTTGTTTATAAACAATCTTAACTTCCTTCTATGATAGCTGTACTTCATACCAGTGAGACAATTTTGCTAGTTTGCTATATTCATACTTGTTTATGTCTGAATATTGATTTTGAAGAAGAGCAATGTGCGCAAAATGAACAGTATTTACAACAGTAACTATCATTAGTTCTAATCATCACTTACTCTTGATCCTTTTTCTGGAAAGCACCGACAAACTGAACAATCCTGTCCCCGACATGGGTCAATATATGCATATCCTCCCTAAAATTAAAAGTTTATGAGTTTATCAACACGTAACAGACAATAATCACTTCATCAAATATTGTCAACTGGACGTATTATCCAGTTAGAAGATTTTTAATGAAAAAGATTTGGCTACCCTTGCACACCCACAGGTATGACACATATGAACCTTTTCCAATTCTTGCTTAATAGAATACACACATCAATACTACATTTAAAATCCTCCTAACCTTCTTGGACCTCTCATCAGCATCAACATGCTGGCAAAGTAGAAGCAATACGCAAAAGCTTATTACTGTTGCTGTAGAAGGTGAAAGACATTACCTGCAAGTTATGTTAAGTAATGCTAAATATTACAGATAAATACAACTAAGGAATTAGGCTGCATCTAGAAAAATTTTAAGAGTCAGAATTAAATTTGTAATCATGCAAAATTTGTAGCCCATCAAATTAGGTTACGAGATTGTTTAAATAGAATTAAATGATAAAAGGCAAAACAGGCTGAAGAGCAATCAGCCACTCAGCGATAAAGCCTTGTATTTAATTATTGTCTATTAAATTAGTGTACACATACTGTAATTATGCATTGCCCACCATTAATTTGATTGTATAAAAACTTTCTGTCATTTTCCTCTTAACAGCAAAGAAGTGACTACTTTGTTTCATCAAATTGCAATAAGGGGAAAAAAGCATATTCAAGGAGAAACTAAAACATCATAAAATGTAAATTCAGTAGGTTTACTGTGTGGTAAATAAACATTATTTTATTATTATTTTCTATTTCCCAAAGTGTAGTATTAAATATATACCAATCATACACACCATAAGCATTTATAAACTCACTTAGGTGGCTGGAATTTCCAGAAGGCTGGAATGTCCACTAAGGGACATGTTTTTTTGGCAAAATTGTGTAAATGATCAAAGTCGTTTCAAAAAGGATGACAAGGACTTAAAAGATTTAAGAATAATTTAGGTAAACAAGTAAACTGTGATAACATGAAAAATATTTGCACAGTGTGTATTTCATTTTTATCAAGGTCACCATTGGTTTTTTTACTGGTTTTAACAACCAACAGAACGCTGTAGGTTCATACTTCAGTTTTTCAAGGAGAAAACACTGACAAATATCAGATAAGGAGGAAAATTTCTGTGTTTTCTATCTACAATATTTTCAGACTATCTGGTACTCCCAACCTCAGAACAAGAGGGTACGATGGTCTCTCTCACAGACTGCTTCTCTTTCACACACTGGATTTCCCATGAAATTCCTAATCTACTCCACACTAGTCTCTCCCCTAGTTATTAAAAACTTGCCTCTACTGGAATGTCAATGGAATGCAAGTTTCTAAGAACACATAAGCTGTTACCCTTTGTTCTAATTGAACACATTTATTTTTAAAAAATATTTCAATATTCAACAGTTCAACTACAAAGGTATGGCTTTGGGGGGAAAAAACAACGAAATAGACCTTTTAAATATTTAAAAGAAACAAAGAGGATGGACTTAAAAGAAGTTTCAGTGAGGGCATTGCAAACATAGAGTTAATATTGAGGACAGTACCGAAAGGAAAATAAAGTAGATATTGAGGCTATATTATATGTGAAATTTTGGCTTCAGAGAAATGGGAACATACAGGGAGGCTAGTTTAGGATCTAGGCTAACATACAGACAAGGGCTTGAAAGCTAGAGTTTGATATGTGCCATAATGCAGAGCCGTTGAAGGGACTTAAAAAGGAAGGAGACAGATTCAGTGCATGAGAGAGGTTTTACCATGCAGCTTTCCAAAAGGATCTAAATATGTCAAAATTAGAATCTAGAAGAATCCAAAGGAAAAAATTACAAAATCGTTAAGCTGAAACAGAAAAGAAAGTTAGAACTGCAGAAACGCTGAAAGTAACAGCAGTTTTCCCACAGAACTATAGGTCATTTTGGTGTACAGAGTGTTACTTGTTTGAACTATACCATCCTGTCTGTCACATGTGCAAGGTAAATATCAATATCACTTACCCCATCAATTTCTTGTGCTGCGAAAACAATCACCAGCCACCTGATTTAGAAGGAGAAAGTTAAATGAAAACTAAACTTCCAACATCCAACTTTCACACAAATTTAGCCTCTAAAAAGACAGAAGTGTGTACACATGATAAAGTCCTGTTTGAGGTGATTATATAGTTAAAGAGTGTATTTATAAGGGGTATGCACCAATAAGAAGTGGTCAGCATGTTCTATATATATTTGTCTTTTTGGATTTGTGAGACTGGGTACAAACAGATAGGCATGAATAAGAGTATGTAAAAGTCCTTGTAACTTTCCTGTTCTAAATTATTTCCAGTCCCACAATTAGGAATGGCCAGGGAGGAATTATTCCAGGCAGATCTCTGCCCTTCCATAGACACCATAGGGTGAAGATTGAGCAGAGATGGAGGTGATCTGCATCTGCCCCAAAATGAGTTAGATGGTGCTGTTTTATTTTGCTCAGAGGGAGAGCAAGAGAAGGCAGGGAGCAAAGCAGCACTCAAAATAGCCTCATGATTCCAGAGCAGCTGCTGGGGAAGCCCAGGTCCATGCCAGCCATTGCTAGTGATGGATTATGAAGCTGAAAGAATGTCTTTTATGATTTCTACACGCAAAAAAAAGAGGGTAAAGTTAAAAAAAAAAAAGGTAGCAATATAGAAAATAAGCATCATTAATACTAACATTATTATTAATGAGAACTAAAGTGCTCACTTATTATATTAAATAATAAATTAAATATGGCCATAATGTGTAGACTATGGTTTATTATTCTCCGGGATATAATGAAGCCTGTATCAAAATTACTCCAACCTTGCAAATATTTAGGCATATAGCAAATTTCCCAAAGTCCTGTTGAGATCAACCTGTTTTTTCTTTGCTATTCACACGGTCAACTCTTTGGAGCACTGAGAACTGTGCCAGCAAACCCACGATTACTTTCCCTGATTATTAATTATTCATAGATTCAAATGGCAAATTATGTAACCTGTATATGCACTGATATATATTCATAAATTCAATACCAACAAATTTAATGTAATGATCCCATGCACCACTTTGAAAATACCAGGCCAGTTATCCTGATCTTCTCCTATGGATCGTTCTCCTCCAGAGAGAACTCCTGCCACAGCTGCTAGCAGGTATTTCCATCATAGGAAAACAACTTCCATAGAAGTTTTCTTCATGCCTTTTAATAACTCTGCTTCATCTGCAAAATTATTCTGGGACAAGCATTCAGGTTTGAGTTGGTCATTACTTTTTCTTCTCCAAATACATTATCACTAGAATGAAGGAATATCTTGCTTCTTAAAACGGAGTCAGAATTATAGTTCCTGTTTCCTACTATTTAAATAGTATAGTACCTCAAATTTAAATGGTATAAACTTATAGACCAGTAATCAAAATCCAATACAATAAATTATCATACAAGCTTACTGAATTTATGACAGGCTACAAATTATTTAACTGGTGATTTCTTATTACAGTTAAATTGATAGCTAAGAATATATCTCAGTGACTCTAGATAAAAAAAATTCTGATCTGTAAAACTCACCAGGCAGCTGTGATAAGCCACTTAATCCGTTCAAACAAATCCTTTGTTAATGCCATTCAGACTGATTGAGGATCTGTATACGCAGCACTTTTGTTTTTCTCTTTTTTTAAAAAAACAGCAAGTCTTCTCTTTCCTTCTGTTTGTGGATGGTCTATAAACACTGTTCCATGATGTTGTTGTTTTCCCCTCTGAACCTGTTTATATTAAAATATACATCTGATGTATAAATATGAATAATTACCGGATAACCAAAATATGTCTTAACCATTTATAAGTCATACTGCACAGCTTTATGTTGGCGCTACATTGTATTATTCCTATTCATGCTGCATTTTATTTTATCAGCAATCCAATTTTTTAAAGGAGACTATATATGAAATTACAGATCAACATGAAAAGGGTACAAGATTTCAGCCTAGAAAAGAGATAGCCTTCACTCAGTGTCTGAAATAATGAACAATGAGCATCTTGCATCATTATTTCTTAAAAAGCTATCATACTTACCATTTTAGCTAAAGGCATTAAAAAAAAAGTGACACCTGTGTACAGTAAAGACCCAATGAACTTAAAAAAAAAAAATCAAGAAAATATTGGCTATCCTTTCAAGACAGTGTCTTCTGCAAACTGGGCTGGACCAGTGTCTGTGTGTGTACATCTGAGCAAACGAGGACTACTCATTGCAGTATAAGTCACACACATTTTCAGTTCAGGAGTTCCACCCACATGCATGGATAGATGACAATCATTGGAAACCTTACCTAGATTTTTTTTTAGCTTTATTTTTAGACCATTTTTTCCACAGCTTTTGCCAGGATGTAGGAAGCTGGAAGCCCTAAGTGCAGGACTGACCAGAGGCCTCTACAGTCCCAGACAGTCAAATTTTGCACACATAAATTACCTACATAGTGCATCTGTCACCCTCTGACTTAGGTCCAACAGTATACATGCAGTTTTATGTGCAAACATACTGCACCAAGCTTTTTGTAAGCTCAAGCTTTACAAATTCAGAGAAACGGCCGGCTCCTGTGCAAACTTTTACATCCTCTAAATAAGAAAAAAGAGCTGTAATCCTTTGGAATAAGGCACATCTGGCAAATGATTCACTGTGGTTATTTCAAACTGAGGATTTGAGAAGCTGGGCTTTTCCTAGGATAGCACAGATTATCACAGGCTTTGAATTTTTAGTGCTGTTGTCTTCCAAATGCAGGGAGGTTAATTTTGAGGAGACTGAATGCTTACTAGAGTGAACTGACAGGGCTTTGCTTGTAACACACACACAACTACCGTTCAGTTGGCCCATGCTACTTAGAAGTGAGCTGCACAAGGTCACTGAAATAGGTGGTACTGGGATGTCTGGGCTCAAAGAGGACTTTTTTTTAAATGCTCTGTCTTTCTGTTGCATCTCCCTTGTTAGCACTTTCCCATGTTTGCTTTGAGCTTGCTAACTTCTTTTTTTGAAATTTCCACACAGGGTTTTCATCATCTGAAAACTGACTCAATACGTTTTTATTTAGCAGTATTTCATTCACTAGGTATTCTGCATGTATTCATTGATTTCTCCTAACAGTGGTTTGCCTGCTTTCTTCTGTTTCTTCCAATATTTCTTTGGCCTAGTATTCAAGAGCTCTCCTTTTAAGTACTATCTTCTTTACTCAATAAGAGTCATACTGTTCATTCTGCATCTAAATTTGCATAATTTCTGAGGACTGACTACTCTCTTCCTGTAGACTGTAGTCTCGCTTGCTCTGACCTTGTTGTTTCAGAGAACCTCGCACCTTTTGTTTTCCCTTTTGTGTAAATGAGTCTCTGCTCCCTTCTGTCTAACATCAGTTCTTCTAATGTTAAATTTCAGTGGTGGATTTAGGCACTTACAATGTATAGGTGCTTATGGTTTATAAACAACTGTAGACCCCCTTTTTGTCCTTACTACAGTATTCTTGCATTAAAAATGTAGCACTATTACAGTTGACAGGTTTAGGAATCTGACAAATGAAATGCATCAGTTTAGTGGTTTTATCCCTAAGATGCTGTTTCCTCTACATGGTCACCACCAATCTGTCTTGAAAATGGGATTTTTTTTCCCCCTTTCTCTCTATACCTGCCAGCTTGCTCTCACTGATACTTGACATTTTAGAGCCAAGGTGGTAACATCTGTGAGGACGTACAAGATCTTTGACACTGAACATATTGCTCTGCTCTTCCAGAGATATGTTCTTGCTGCTAGTACCAGACTTTTGTAAAAAAGAGCCTCTACCAACTAGCTTTCACAGGGGATTTCATAGAGGGTTAATAGTAATGTCTACTGAATGGAGATCCAGCTCTACTCTCATGCGGGCAAGACAAGCTTTTTTACAAAGATCTGTGATTAGCTTTATGCTCATGAAAGGCTTTAGATTTGTATCTCATGAGTAGTCCTAAATAGATTTGTATATATATATTATATTGTTGTATATTGTTGCTTTTTCTGTATCACCTGTAATGCTTAACAAAACCTGTAACACGGGATTTCCTGTGCAGCATTCACAGCCTCTCCAGTTCAGGTAAAATTCCTGTGGCTGGCTTGGCCGACGTACTTTCTAAGTTTGCACCATCTCAGAACAGCACTTTATTTGGTGAGACACTGCCTTGAATGTGCAGTACTTTTGTCAATAATAGAAATGTGGTAAACTTTACGCACTGACAACACTTGACAAATCACACTTCCACTCAGAAAAACTTCATATCATGCTATATAGATCACTGATTTACATTTATGCAGTGGACAGCACCTTCTCCCTTCTGGGACCTCTTGGTC